>NC_056573.1:8130038-8260038 GCF_018340385.1 Cyprinus carpio
TCTGCACACCTGAATATAAGGAGTTTTTCTCTTCCAGCCTTCATGGACAATTATATATATCACTCATAAATGATTAAATACAAAATTAATGGTAGTTATTAAGATTGATGTCATTGGGAATTGGTAAAATGTGCTTGGAAAAAAAAAAATCAGAATATCAACATGCCTAATAATTGTGCACACAGTGTAAATCAATAAAGGTTTTAGTAACACTTTATAATAAGGTCTAATTTATAAACATTAGTAGATGAACATGAAAAATATATTTTCACAGAATTTATAAATTTTTGTTGATTTTAGTTCACAGTGCATTAACTAATCTTAACAGATATTTTTTTTTTTTTTTTTAAGTTTTGACTATTAACTGACATTGACATGCAATATAATTATTGTTCATGTTTAATATAGTCTTTAATAACTGAAACCTTATAAAAAAGTGTTTACTAAAGTATTATATATTGTTCTCTGTGTGTGTGTCTTCATAGTCTTGATGGTTTGGATTAACCCTTTAATTGCCGAATCCTTAAAACCAGACTGCCATAGAGTTACTGTAAATCCATTTTCCTAGTTTTCCTGATGCCACCGGGGCGGCGTTTGCACTGATGGCTTGAGCCCGCCATCGCTGCTTGCAGCTATTATTGTTTTTATTATTATATTTTTTTTTTTTTTTTTTTAAACCTTCCGGGGGTTTTTGGGGACCTTAACATACTCAAAAACTCTTGAAAATTGGCACACACATTGGAACCTGCGGCCATCAGGACGCCGCAGAGGATGGGACCCGGGCGTGGCACAAGGGCTCTACAGCGCCCCCTGGAACACATTCAGAAATCTTGAACCATAGCTCACACATACTTGCATGTATTTATATGAAACTCTGTACACTTATAGATCTAATTGAGCCGAACAACTTTCGCGCTCTATGTCATAGGCTCCGCCCAACAGGAAGTGAGCTATTCAGGGCTGTTTTAAAAAAGCATGCTCTGGAATTTGAAATACTCATCTGAGGTTTTCCACCCGTTCTCCACGAAACTCTGTGAACATGATCTCAAGACATTGGGGATGAAAAATTGCCAGGGGATTTTTTATATCTCAAACGGTTTGTCCGTGGCGAGGCGTTGAAATTAGGGCAAAAAATGAGAAACAGGAAATGTCTAATAACATCCACATACATTTTCTGATTTAGATCAAACTTCATTGGATTGTTCGATGTATGATGCCAATCGCATATATGTGACTATTAGGAGTCAAAGTTATAGCGCCACCAACTGGCAGCAGGAAGTGTGTCATTTTCAAAATGCTTTGAATTCAGCATCTTATTTTCACTCGATTTGCTTCAAACTTCATCAGAATAATGACAAAACACGGCCGATGTAAATCTGTTGTGGGGATATTGATATCTAATATAGTGTTGCCATGGCAACGTGTCAAACTTGAATATTCTGTTCTGGTGATTTTGAGGCAGATAAAATGCTCAGAATTACATGAAACTCAAAAAACACATATCAGTATTAATGATAGCTAGACAATGGCAAAAGCACATGAAAGGGCGTGGAGGAGGCACTCTATAGCGCCACCTTTTGTCAAAAGTGGGGGGGTTAGTTTTAGCTAAAGACACCAAACTCGGTACATATATTGTTCTTATCAAGACGGACAACTTTCTAATTTACAGTCATCAGCTACGACCTACAGGAAGTCAGCTATTTTGGTTTAAATGTGGATTTTTGGAAAAAATATTGCTGTGAATTAATGCATACTCCTCAGAGGAAAATTACACTATACACACCAAACTTTTTCTACATGATGAAAAAACATTGAGGAACCTAAATTGCGAATGGATTTTGGATAGCTTCAACGGTTTTGCTGTGGTGATTTTTTGAAATAACAGTAAATAGGGAAACATTACTTGTCTTGTATTTTTAAATTGCAGCTTGCAAACACTTCAAAACCATTTTTCATACAGAGTAGAAAGTCATTCTGAGGAAATATGCATAGTTTCAGTTTCACGACTTTACAACACTGTATGGATAACAGAAAATTAAAAAAACTGTCAGACATCTGATCTCACTCTGAGTCCACTCTCTCTGTGTGAGGGGGGGGGGGGGGGCTGGCTGAGAGAATTAGAGAGAGAGAGAGAGAGAGAGAGAGAGAGTTAACATCTCTTTAATCACCAGAAAAGAAAAAAAAAGAAAAAAAATTCAGTGTTTGTTGTGTGTTGCTCTTTTTGTTTGTTTTTTCATTACAGCTTAAGAAATCTCTTAGGCCTTATCCTTTTCTGTCAGTTTTAGGGAAAAAAAAAAAACATAGTACAATTTGTAGGGCACAGACAACATGATTTTAAATAATTAGTTTAAAATTATGTTAATTGCAACATAAAAAGATATAAAAAAAAACGTGTAGACTTAGCTGTAATTCAGGGCAAAAATATTTTACAAATGCTTATAGATCAATAAAATCATTAAAAATGCTTTTTCGCAGAGTAATTAGTCACATTGATATTCTGATGATATTTTTTTTCCAAGCACATTTTACCAATTCCAAATCACATCAATCTTAATAAATACTATACATTTGGTATTTAATCATTTATGAGTGATATATAATTGTCCTTGAAGACTGGAAGTGAAAAACTCCTTATATTCAGGAGTGCTGAATTATTAGGCATGTTTTTTTGCCATGCATTGGTCATAGAGCTCATTGTAGTGGTGCCTCGGGTGTTGAAATAGATTTTTTATACATTATACAGGTTCACACGTACTCCGTTTGCAGTGCGTATACAGTATGTGTATGCGGTGCAGAAGCAGCAGCGAGAGCGAGTTATTGTAACGCGAAAGCACATTAAAATAATGCGCGAGCGCGAATCTATCCGTTCGGACACAGATTTCCTTTGCTTTGTCACAAAACCAGACACGCGTGCTCAGATACATGCTGCTCTCGCCCGGAGAAAATGCGCGCACTTAAAACGCGTCTCCTCTCACTCAAACTGTGTCTTGTGAACTCACAACTCTCTCTATGCTCATGCGCTAGATATTCATTCTTTTCGCACCTTTCTATTTCTAACCTTTTTTGTTCACATCCTTTACCGTGTGCAGTGTGAATGCTCTGATCCATTAACATGGGCTCTGAAAAAATACGCATTAACAGACAGCGTGTGAACCTGGCCTTACGTAGGCATATGCCCAGTCTGTCCTGTTCTCGCGCTCCATTTAGGCGCCCTTCATTCTGACTGGTTCAGATAGCAACACCAAACGCGCAGTGTGTAATACCAATCATGGCCACCACTAGATGGAGCTATAGGATTACTTTTAAATAATTGTTGTAGAAACGTGTATAGAGCATTTAAATCAGTTATAAAAATCTTTCAAAGAAAAATAATATGTATTTTAAAAAGCTAATGAATTTTGCTGGTAATATAGTTTAATATAATAATTTCACAAATGTTTATATAGATCATTAAAAGGATTTTTAAAAATGGTTATAAATCATGAAAAGTGTTGGCAACAATTTATAATAAGCTCTCGTTGGTTTACATTAGTTAATGCATTAACTAACACGAAGTAACAATGAACAATCTATTTTTCAGATCTTTTATGTTAGTTAATCCTATCATTAAAAATATTAATGTTCATGTTATTTCACAGTACATAAACTAATCTTAAAATAAAACTGTAAATAAAAAAAATATTAGTAAATAATGTATTAAAATAATTTTAACTAACTTTAATTAACATTAATGTATGTGTGTTTTGATATAGTTAAAATATATAGTCTTTAACATTAGTACAAGCTAAGTATGAATAACATATTTTTACTGCATTTGTTTGTGTTAGTAAAAAAATGTTAGTAAATGTTAATTCATGGTACAGTAACCGATGTACATTAACTATACATTTTAATTAATAATGTAGTAATCCATTTTGAACATAATATTAACTAAGATTCATAAATGCTATATAAATGTACATGTTAACTTATATAATGTTAAAAACTAAATCCTTATTGAAAAGTGTTAGAATAATTATAGAATATATATAATATATATATATATATGTTGTGTTGTGTGTGTGTGTGTGTGTGTGTGTGTGTGTGCGAGTGTGTGAGAAAGACAGAGAGAGAGACTCACATTAATAAATGCCATACAGTTGTTGTTTATGTAATTTGATATAATTAATGTTAATAACTGAAACCTTATTGGAAGTGTTACTAAAGTTTTATATGTTGTGTTGTGTGTGTGTCTCTTGATGGTTTGGATTAACCCTTTCATTGCTGTATCCCTTAAATCCAAACTGCTAAATTAAGTGTGCCCAATCCCGTTCCTGGTGATCGACTGTCCTGCAAAGTTCAGCTCCAACTCTAATCAGTCACACCTACCTTTAATTTTCAAGCATCCTGAAGACATTAATTTCTCGGTCCGCATTATTAATGAGAAAAAACTTGCTCACTTCAATGCGCTGTATTCTGCATGAGATTGCATACACCAGAAGATTCAAACGTTACAAAAATGGTTTCAGGTAGGCTATGTTCATTCATTTCTATTGTCGGTTTGAACTCTGCAATGTTTTCGTTTGGGAAATGGTCTGTAAAAAGCATTTCACATGTACGGGTTGAGCAGGGCACAAACACAGGGTTAATTGTAACACTACAAGATTTAACCATTTCCACATAACAAAATTAACAAAATTTCGCAATATTTCCTTGACATATCATCTCTATATAGAGAAGAAAATGTGCCAAGGTTAAAAAATCTTTTGAAGATATTGCTGAACATTTAACTAACCATTGCAAAATTTCTGACTGACGTAAATGTCATCTCATTTTTTAGTGTTTATTTAAAATGAGACACATCTGTTTATTATTTTTACCTATTTCATAATTATTTTAATCTCCAAACTGTTTTAGATAGTTCTGCTTTGCTTCTTATGCTTCTCTAAAAAAAAAGTGTTGGATTGTGCTCCGCTCTCCCCTACACACATGGAAGGATCATGAATGCATTTTCTGCGCTAAACCCCGTGATGAGTTTAACAACACTCGCAGCGCAGATTACAGTTCACTGGAGTGAGCCTGTTTCACGTTTTTTTGGACGTTTCATATTTTAACGTCTGTAAACAAAGAAGTTAAAAGTTAAATATTAGTAGTGAAATTTTACAGTTATGCTCCAAAATAAAATGGTTATTTTTCTTAAATACTTAATTTCTGTCATACCAAACTTTTAATTAAGATTAGGTTTAAAATAATGTCAATATTTTTTATTTTTTTATCTCAAATATTTTGGTGGGTCGTGAAATAGATTATACTTGTCTAGGTGCATCATGGAATGGAAGAGTTTAGGAAACACTGTTTTAGGGTGTCAGAAGCTGCCCTTTGAGGGAGGATATGTCACATCTGTCTGGAGTTTTGTTCATGTACTATGTTCAGGTCAATTTTGTAATTCTTCATCATCATGAACTTGTTCAAGATTTCATGTCATATGATATGTTTCCTGCTTTTCCAGCTCATGGTTCATTTTTGTTTTGTTTATGTCTTGGATTAAGTAGTTCATAGTTTGTTTTTAGATTATTATTTTGAACAAAACTGTACTTGGGTTCTCTTTTCTTACTTCACCTTGTTTGCTTCAGGACAGCAATGTTACAGTGTTAAAATGTCTAGATATTTTAAACAAAGATAATTTTGATGTTCTATTACTGAAGCCATGATTAACATAATTTACCCAGGGTTATGAGACCCTGCACCGTAGCATGGTTAGCGCTGTTTTTGCAGTGTTAAACCCCACACTGCAATGCCAAAATTGTACAGTGTAAAATGACGTTAAAATGTTACAGCTAGATGTTTAGCAACAGACATCCAAACACGTCACTCATATTCAGATGCTTTGGACAGTTACAGAACACCACATTTTGTATAAACCGTTATTTCAGTGTTTGAGTGGGAGAATGTCAAATAACAGAATACACATGAATTGAAGAAGTATTCTGATAAGACCATATAATATGTTGTATACTGTTATATTGCAAAGAGTTTTGGCATGTCGCTGATTAATCCAGAGCCAGCATAGATCTAGGCCTTCCACAGCAAGTAAGAACTACATCATCATAGCAGGGAGAAGAGAGCCAAGACTTCACTGAGGAATCATGGCCTCCTCCCAAAATATCTCCAGGAGACCAGATATAATATGCAGGGGAAACCTCCTCAGGTAATTGCACCTCTGGAGGACTAAAACAGCATCTCTGCAGTGACATATGTGTCATATCTTGTTATTTAAATACTATTTTAAAGTCAGTTTAACAAGTTTGTTTGCCCATATAACCTTTCGTAATTTACATTTAACTTATTTGGCTTGCTGTCCACTGATGAGTGGCTCAGTGAAGCAGCTTCAACTCAAGCTCTAATATACGTTCACAGAGACTTAATGTAGGATATGATTACAAAGGGCAAGGTACCTATGAACTTCATTTAGTTTTCCAAAAAAAAAAAAAAAAAAAAAGAACAAAAAATTCCATATTGATCTTTTGCTTAATTGCAATGATTTTTTTTTTATTTTATTTTTTTTTTATTAACATTCTGCACACTCTGCAGCTGTTTCATAATATTCAATGGTCCTAATTAGGGGTTCAAGCGGCAAAGCCACTTGAGCCCAGTTGCTTTTGGCGCAGGTTCTACTCATTTATTATATGCTCACTTATTTTAAACAGCTATAATTATCCTTGTCAACAAATTGTCAGCAAATTGTGCATGCAGTTTACTTATGTCACTAAATTCAATATTTAGTTACGGAAGTTGTGGTTGCTTTTAAAAGCTCAGCGCTGTTGGTCAGTTTGAGCTACGAACATGAAATCCCTAACATATCCCACTTTCTGTGATAAAACAAATAGTCTTTAAGTCCTTAATGTCATTTTTGCTATATCAGTGCATTTAATTTCCTACTTCTTTCAGTTGTTCATAGTACACTCTTAAAAATAAAGGTGCTTCAAAAGGTTCTTCAAGCAATGTCATAGAAGAACCATTTTTGGTTCCACAAAGAACCATTCAGTCAAAGGTTCTTTAAAGAACCATCTCTTTCTTACCTTTTTGTAATCTGAAGAACCTTCTTTCACCAGAAAGAACCTTTTGTGAAACAGAAAGGTTCTTCAGATGTTAAAGATTCTTTGTGACATTGTGATGGCCTCGTGAAGCACCTTTATTTTTAAGAGTGTATATGTTTAATATACAGTTTATGCAAAGTGAAGAGTTCATCATTAGGTTATTAACTGTGTAATTGATTTGTTTTTAATGCCAGGTAAGAGGCTTGCGGTTGAATTAATCTAGCCCAAAGATAGAATAGGGTATCAAATCCATGCCAACTAACCACATGGCAATGGCAACAGAAAATGTATTTATTCCTTTCCTCTTAGATTGTATTTAACAGGATTAAGAGTTCTGTGATAAGCTGTTATATAAGCTGTCAGAAGTCTGTAACTCACTCCAACACTTTTCCACAAACTCGTTTCAAATGGTGGCTGAGTGGGGGCAAGAACATATGCCTGTCATCCACCATAACTCATCTAAAGCCTACAGGGAACACAGACTTAAACTGTGCTCTTACACTGTAACCCATGCTATAGCAGCCACTTTTATTTTACAGTGATTTTACAGTGCAAAACTTGAACCACTGAATCAAGATGGTAAAGGCAAGATTTCTCTGTGGGAATGCTTTTCACTTTTTTGTGCTAATGAGGCTAAGATCACAGAATATATAGATCAGCTCCAAGAAAACAATTTGCACTGCGTGCACCATTTTGCCACATATACAAACGCACACATGCAAACTGAGAAAGGCGAATCTTACTGAGTTGTAGAGGAAGCCCTCCGCATTCATGCCGATGTAGAAACCTGCTTTGACTCCCTGAATGGCCACCACCCTTAAGCCGACAGGGATGAGGTTGAAAAGAGCTAGAGAAAAACAAGGAGGAAACATTACATAACAATAGGATTGGCACTGCTAGAACCTCACTGGGAAAAAGTATAAGCTATTAACTAACCTAGCATTTCTGATAGAAACTATGGGATCTAAAAGTGTGTTAATGGGGTTACTGAGTAATGGTGAAGGTAAACAGTATGGAAGAGAGTGGGGTAAGCTGTGCCACTTTTTTACCTTGACTGTCATCAAATCAAAGAGAATGTCCATAATTATCTATCAATACATCCAATATCAATGTCTACAACATATACCATTGAAATATAACTTCTACAAAAGTGGTCCAACAAATCATGTCAAGAGGTAAGATGAACGGTTTGCAACTCAAACCAAAATACACTATTCCATTTTAAAGTCCACCATAAACTAGCTAGGAAAATTTTTAATATTCTGCATTTTTGAATGTGATAAAATGGTATTCAACCATTTTGTTTTTCACTTAATAGAATCTTGGTATGGTAAAAAAGTTAACAAAAACATGCTTGATTGGACTGGACAAACCAAAATATTATAAGCACACATTCCACTCATCAAAAATGCAGACACAATTTATATATGGCACTCCATGTACTCTCTCAGATTTAGAAATTTAGCTGCCGTTTCATATTTTTTTCAACCAGACCACTATTGTAGTATTTCCAACATTTGGATGCACAACTAGTTGAATCACTGGCACAGCTTAGAAACCAAGAAGCATCTTGCACAATTTAGCCTCAACTATTTTGGGAAAATTCATAGATAATCCTTAGATTTTGGATTACATAGCTGGCAAACCAAAACCATGCATGATGTGTACAGAACCAAATTTATACATGAAACTCAATTTACTGCCCAAGTAATCTGTGATTTGATAGATATGACAATAATTTTGAAAGTTATTCTACCCTTTTTAACAGTAGCTACACTACAAGATACTATTACTTAAGAGCTTCTTCAAAGCAGTATTAATCTAACACAAAAACAATGATGATCTCAAAAGGTAAATGCTCTACTGAGTTTAAAAACAATGTATACTAAATTCTACCCTTTCTGATAGCATTAACAAAAGCAAACGTGAAAATGTTTAAAATTTATTGTTGTAATAAAGATGGCATTTAAGCTTTATTCTCCAAGTATTTGTGACTTATGTTTCACAGGACTTGTACCCAAGGGCTGTGCATCGCAAGTGAAATGCTGTAATGGTCTACCAGATAGACTACTGTAGAGGTGTGAATTTTGAGTGGGAAGAGGATCCTTTGTCTCATGACACCTTAGTTGCATGGTTTATGGTGGTCTGGAGCAGTGGTTCTCAAACTGGGGGAATGATTTCAAGGGGTCGCGAGTTGGTTTGAAAAAATTCTGTATTTTCTGATTACAAAAAATATTTTTTAATACTAAACAATTAAGATAACAAATAAATATTTTTTGATTTCTAAAGACAGAATTGATTAGAAGGTTTTTAAAAAAAAATTAAATAATATTTCGTGACTCTAAGATATGACATCACCGTGCGGCGACTGATCGCTAGTTATCAATACTGCACGCAACTGCACGTGGAAACTGCAACTGCAAGAATGGATAAATTTGTAATTCACAAGGTTAAAAATGTTGAGGAAATTGTGGACAGTCTGCCTGAATCATCTGAACCGT
Source organism: Cyprinus carpio (assembly GCF_018340385.1). Classification (NCBI taxonomy): domain Eukaryota; kingdom Metazoa; phylum Chordata; class Actinopteri; order Cypriniformes; family Cyprinidae; genus Cyprinus; species Cyprinus carpio. Next base: position 8,139,616 of record NC_056573.1, read on the forward strand.
GTACCTCTACAAAACACAAGAGCAAGACCCCTTCTGACCAATGTAGGAAACGTCGGAAATATCAAGAGGAATTCATAAAGTATGGATTCACTTGCTCTACCGTCAACGATGTGGACCATCCTCAGTGTGTTATCTGTTCAGAAGTGCTTGCCCATGAAAGTATGAAGCCTGGAAAAATGCAGAGACATTTGGAGACAAGACACCCTGCTTGTGTTGAAAAACCTATAGACTTTTTTCGCAGAAAAGAGAAGGAATTACAGATTCAAAAACGCACACTCGCACAACAAACCCAAATTACTGCTAATGCTCTGAAGGCATCTTATAAGGTGGCATACCTGATAGCACAGTCCAAAAAGCCACACACGATCGGGGAAACCTTGATTAAGCCCGCAGTTGTGGCTATGTGTCGGGCCATGCATGGTGAGAAAATTGCAAATTAGCTTATGACTGTCCCATTGTCGAATGACACGATAGCTCGCCGTATTCATGATATTTCAAAAGACATTAAGAGTCAATTGATTAATAGGTTAAATGGAAAGAAATATGCGTTACAGGTCGACGAATCTACCGATGTGTCTAATTCTTCTCAGTTGCTGGCATTCATCAGATACATATTTGATGGAAAAATGCACGAGGAAATGCTCTTCTGCTCAGTTCTGGAGGGGACTTGTACCGGCAGTTACATTTTCAACAAGCTGGACACCAGACTAAAAGAGATGCGACTTTCATGGGATAACTGTGTTGGCGTATGTACTGATGGTGCAGGTGCAATGGTAGGTAAAAACAAGGGACTCAAAGGTTTTAGAAGTGGCTCCTCATGTTAAGTTTACGCACTGCATAATTCACTGTGAGTCTCTTGCTAGCAAAGTACTTGATAGTGAGCTTAACAGTGTTCTCAAAGGTGCAATCAAAATTGTAAATCACATAAAATCACGTCCAGTAACCAGTAGACTGCTAGCCATCCTTTGCAACGAGATGGGCTCGCAGCACGAAGCGCTGCTGTTTCATACCGAAGTCCGGTGGTTATCTCGCGGGAAGGCACTCGGCCGGCTTTACGAACTGCGTGAGGAAGTGCACTCGTTGTTGAAAGAATCTAAATCTGAATTCGTGCACCACCTGACAGATCCAGATTGGTTATCAAAACTTGCTTATTTGGCCTGTATATTCGAAAGGCTTAACATGCTTAATCTTTCATTACAAGGTCCAAACACAAACATCTTGACAATGAATGAGAAAATTGATGCATTTGTGAAAAAGCTGGAAAGATGGGCTGAGCGAGTTGAACAAGGTAATGTGGAGATGTTTCCTGAGCTGGATGAACATCTGGAGGAGAATGGACTGAGTCTCGGCAACCTGAAAACACACATCACTGGTCATCTCCACGGCCTTTTGGAACAATTCCATAAGTATTTTCCAAAAGAGACACAACCAGAACTGTATGACTGGACATGGCAACCATTCATTGAAACTAGGACTAATCTCCCCACAAAACTGGAAGATGCTTTGCTGGAGCTGTCCAGTGATCGGACATTAAAAACGTTATTTTCCAGTTCCACACTGCCGAGTGCATTCCAGGTATCAAAATAACTGTCTTCTGATTCCCGGATTAATGGTGTACATTATGTCACCATATCTTGCACCCTAATCTTTTTACCATATTTTGACTTAACATTGGACAAATCCTCCAGACCAGTGGTTCTCAAACTTTTTAGCCAGCGACCCCTAAACTAACATCGACGAGAACTCGCCACCCACTACCACAGAATACAGAAAAAAATAAACACACAGGAAAGAAAAATAAAAAGGTAACATCAACTATGGAAGCCTGTTTACACCACAGAAAAAAAAATAAAAAAGGTAATTGCAACTTTATATCATTTATAACTGTATAACACGCACTGCAAGTTTATATTTCACAATTATTAGAAAACATGTCAGAATAGCGAGATGTAAACTCGCAATTAAAAAAAAAAAAATCTCAATTATCTTTTCAAATATTTTCTTACGTGGCGGAAACAAACTTCCATAAAATTTAGTGTATTTAGGCTTACCTTTCAGTGGGATGGGTGCACTTGTTTTTCGGTGCACAAAAGCGTAATCTGTGGCCTGATGTTGGATACGGCTACTCGCAGATCATCCTCAACATCAAGACGTGATCTGTATTTATTTTTCATGTATGTAACAGTGTAAAAAGTAAGGACAATATCAACGATATGTCACAAGAAATTAGGTCTTTGTCATGGACTGCACACTAGATGGAGAAGACCAACCATTTAAGGGCATAGAGATGTCTCTTAGATGGGGTTCTAGCCTGCAAAATTGTATTTAAAATGCACATGCATTGCTCTCAGTGAACGCAAGTTGAGCTGAGCCCATTCCAAATGGCGCTCCACCAGAATGAAGAGGCGCTTCGAGGAGAGCCCTACCTGGCAGGGCTAGACTGGGACAAAAAAAATCGGCCCTGGCATTTTTGGTCCAGGCGGCCCACCACCACTTCGGGATCTTGTTTGTGTTGCTCAGTCTTCAAAATGAGTGCTAATAACACTTTTGACGGCCTGGATGAGCCAGTAAGACCTTCACCTGGCGGCAGAAAACGCTGATTGGACAAAGAAAATCACAAAAAACAACAAAAAAAGAAGCTTCGACACTCAGGTGGCGCGTTAACACCCACTGTGGGATGTCACCACAAGGCTGATGCGACCGGTTTCTGTCAGGCAGAGAAGCTGTCACCAGACAACCTGATGATCAGTTTCAATACGTTTTATGAAAAACCAAACAAGGTTGACCAGGACAGGACCATTCTTAATCTCCTGGACATAACGCGTGTGAAAAGGCAGCGTCTGAAAGTCCTGGACGTTAACAAATGAAAAGACTGGAACATATCTGTCAAGTACAATCTTTTGTGCAGCAATCACCCAGAGAAGGTGCCCGTTAAAGTGTTCGGTGAGTACAATTTTCATTTTAGATTTGCCTAGTTTAATACCATTTTGTAGGTTTCTCCCTTGCGACAAAGATTTTTTGCTGTAAACAAGTATGCTAACGTGACATGGAAAGTACTGCCTACTGATGCAAAAGAGGTTCCTGACCCCTCCCAGGGCTGTGCAAAAATTCAGAATTTTAGAATTTAATTCAGTTCAATTAATGAATTTGAATGGACTTCACCTTTGAGGATGTTGAATTGAATTTGAATTGGAATTGCACTAAGTGGAACTGAATTCATAACAATTCAGAGAAATTCATTATCACATATCAGTGAGAATGTGATACGTTACTTTTAACATAAATTTTTCTTCCTAATTGAAGTACAGACACTAACTGCAATAATTAGCAATATCTTAATTTCAAAGTAATCAAATTAAACAATTTTTGGTATTACAATTTTAATAATCTGTTTTATAGAGTATGTTTTTAATGTTAATTTGTGGTTTTAAAAAGGCCTATTTACTATAATAAAGTATTGTGTGTGTGTGTAAAGTTCATACAATAATAACTATGAAATTCATGTTGTAATCATATGTTATATATATTGTAAAGCTTCATTGTTAAATGCACCTTTATTATATATTATGAATTTATTTGAATTTTATGGAATTCAAATTCTACTTCGAACTGTTAGCAATCTCAATTCAAATTCAAGGATAATAGCAAGTTAGTTGTGTGTAATTCTTTTTATTTCAATCTAAACTATTTACTTTCACAGGCATCAGCAAAGACCGTGTGTCCCGGGTGGCTAAATATTATGCTGAGACTGCTGAGGCTTGCCCAGAGAGAAGAGGTGGTGCACGGCACAGTGAGGAGCACAACAGGAGAAGGCAACTCATTGCACAACACATCAAGTATTTCACCAGCAACCCCAGCAATTATGGTCAGAGAGGAGCACCAGGCCGCAAGTATGTCCCCAGTGACCTGAATGTGCACAAGATGCATGAGATCTTTGAGGCTCAGAACCATGCTCAGACCAGCTACTCCCTCTATTACTCTGTGTTCTCCAAGGATTTCAATCTTGGCTTCGGTCACCCAGCTACAGATGCATGCTCTGATTGTGTCAAGTACAAGATCAGGATTACAGATCCAAACCTAACTGAGACAGAGAAGAAGATGGAATCTGCATCATTCATCTTGCATCGTTGCAGAGCACGTATGTTTTATGACCTGTTAGGCAGGGTTGCTGAAGGTCATGTGACCCTCAGTTTTGATATAATGCAAAACATGGTCCTTCCAAAAACCTCAATAGGACAGGCCTATTACTCACGGCAGATGTATCTGTTCTCACCATGGTGTACAACAACACCAAACAGGTACAGTCAACAGGAAAAAGATGATGTCCATCTCTATGTGTGGCAGGAGAATGAGAATAGCAAAGACAGCAATATGATTGCTTCTGCGCTGAGTGACTGCCTCAAGGTTCGACTTCAGGACAAAGTCAGCAGATCCAGGGGACTTCAGCTGTTCAGCAACTCTTGTTTTGGGCAAAACAAAAACATGAACATGGTGTCCATGCTTATGGAACTTCGTCAGCTTTTTCCCAACCTTGGCATAGAGCATACCTTTCCAGTAAGGGGCCACAGTTTTCTCCCAGCAGACCGAATCTCTGGCAGAATTGAGCAGAAGATCAGGAAAATTGACACAATTCTGCTACCACAGGAATACCATGCCATCCTCCAGCAATTCGGCCATGTCCACGTTTACGGCACAGACTGGGAGGCATTTGATTATAGGTCAGCCTCAAAAGAGTGTGTTAAGGCTCAGAAGAGCTTTAAAATCAGTGAAGCACGCATGCTTGACTTGAGTACCAACAAGGTTGGTTTAAAGACTGCTTACAATGGGGAGTATTGTTTTCATAGTGTTTTAAAGCAGGGGAAGCGGAGAGCTGACCTAAAACCTGAGTTACTTCCAAAGCGAACCTCTGTGAAGGCAGCAAAGAAGCCCGATGTGCTGCCAGTATTAGGAGCAATAGGTGTGTCTGATGTAGGGAGGGCTTTTTATGATGATGCACTGTATCATGTGACTGACAATGCAGGCCACAGTGATGAAGATGCAGAGTGAGACCATGATCCGCACTCACAAAATAGTCTTCTTTTTAGCGTTTATTTTACATTAATCACAATAGAATAAGACACAGCCGCCTGTGTTTTATAGCCTAAAATAAACGCTAAAAAGAAGAATAGAAAATTCCCTGAATTTTCTAAAAAATAAATAAATAAATAAATAAATAAAGGTAAAAAGCAATGTTATAATAGGCCTAATAATTTAATAATAAAATTAACAGTGAAGCGTGCATCTAACTTGGGGGGAAAAGCTAGTATAATAAAATCACCAAAATAAGTCTTCATGTTAAGAAAGAATAGTACACAAACACATTTCCAAAACTGTAGAAGGTTATTTATAAATAAAGCATTCATTAATTATTTTCTGACAAACTTTTTTACTGTCTTAAGTGCACTCGTTTATTTAGCCTATAAATTAAAATAATAATAATAAAAAAACTATTATTTTTCTTATTATTATTACATATTATTATACAGGTTATGCATAAGAAACTTACATATGCATAAGAAAACGACTTACAAAAGAGGAACAAATTACTCCAGAGTCACAATGCCAGGTTTATTATACAATAATAATCAAGTGCTAAGATTATCACAAATTAAACAAGATTTTGATGCAACATCTTTCTTATTAAATTTGCTGTAGGCCTATTCCACATAATAATATTCAATAAAACTGTATGTTAACACGCAGGCTACCTAGGAGCTTGCTGCAGGAATCCGTGAGTACAGTTTACAAATCCGAGGGAACGAATTGTGAAAGCGTGCACACGGATTATCGTGGGTGGTATGGGTATGGTTCGTCCAAAGGTATGGTTAACAAAATCTGAGCGCACGGATTGGAAATTCGTGGGTATGGTTTGTTAAACCAAGGGAACAGTTTAAGAATTCCTGAGCACTGTTTATAAACTGAGGGGACGGACTGCAAAACCATCGCCACGGATTGATTTTTTTTTTCCTACAGGTGACGTGCAGGGCTCCGTACTTATCCGATAAAAAATTTGTGCGACGGAAAAAAAGAAAAATTTCGGAAATTTGTTGTTGTTTCCCTCTCAAACGTGATTGGATTGTGGAGGCGCCATTAATTAGGACACATCCTATCAACAATCACATTCAGCTATCCGCCAAAGACTTCATGACATTTGATTGAATTGAAGTACAGTACACACCGAGCGGCAACCTCCCTCTCTCTCGTGAAGCCAACAAGGAAGTGACTAAAACTGGCCGCTTGAGGCTGGCTGCAAAAGGGAGTCAGTCCCATAGACTCCCCATGTTAAAATGCCCAACTTTACAGCAGAAAAAAACATGTTTACAGCCTGGTTCAAAAAATGATTTTGGTCTATATTGTTAATTTTGCCCTTCATGACAACTGTGAGGGGGGTGAATTTTTTTATAACTCATACGTTTAAATTATATTAAGCCTTAAAGTTCTGCATAATTAAGGGCGTGGCCACTTGAGTGACAGGTGGATTGCCGCTGCTGACAATGCCGTCGTGCTAGGTGGGCGTGGCTTCAGCAATCAGCTCCCGCCTTTTTGCCCATTTTCGATTTTCCGGGAGAGTCACGCGGTGACGCGCTGCCAAGATGGCGACGGCCCGCTCTGCACACTTTGAGCTTCAAAACCGCTTTTGAAGAGTCTATGAGTGACGTCACGGACACTATTTCCATATTTTTTTACAGTCTATGGTACACACACACACACACAGAGTTGTCACACATAGATTGTGTGTGTGAGAATGGTGTTTTTCAGCTGAAAGTATTTTCTCCTGCCTTTGCCTGTATGTCTGTGAGAAGAAGGGGCTTAATACTGTCACTCAAATTAGCTGAATTTTATTTTTCCTTCTTTGTACGCTGACCTAAACACAGCTGATTAGCTGATTTTCATTAATCATTATTATTTTCTCTTCTATGCTGCGAGTATAACACAGTCAGGTTCAGAGGTGTGCCAGAACATTGCTATATTGCCTTCTTTGCTGATTTAGGTTTATTGATTTGATTGATGAAAAAACCGAGAAACTCACATGTACACACAATTCTTAGCTGAATTTTCTTTTCTGATATTACGCATTAATGTAAGCTGAGCATTTGCTTTGATGTTCTTGAGTATGCGCTGTGTTTAACACAGTCAGGTTCAAATGTGGGTGCAAAAATTCCATTAAAACTCTAGCAGAGGTTTGTCAGAGCGTTGCCATTGTGCGCAAGTGAGAAATGTTAAACAAAGCAACATGGTGAAAAGATGAAAATTACTTGATTTTACTTTCAATTCCTTTTACATTCTCCAAGGTATTAACATTAAAAATTTTCATAACTCCATGTACGACGTTTCTGTACATAAATGTAAGCACTGTGGCAGTAGTAATGCAATATTTAGAAAATGTACTCTTGTACTCAAGTACTTTTAAAAACAAGTACTTCAGTACTTTTACTTAAGTAGACATCTGACTGTAGTACTTTTACTTGTACTTGAGTAAAATTTAGCAAGGGGTATCTGTACTTTTACTCAAGTAATGAAGCTGTGTACTCTGTCCGCCTCTGCAGGTTTGTCACTTTACTAAAAAAAGGCTTTGAATGTATTTCTAAATAACTTGCCTATTGAGTTTTGTTATCATTACTATCATTACTTTTTACAGGTTTAGCACTGAATGACTATTAACCTAAATTGTATGTTTATTTAATTGGTAGTATATGTATGCATGTTATTTTTAAATTATTTGTATTATGTGGTGGACAATATTGAAACATGAAATTTAAAATATTTATTTTATTTAAATTGTATTATTTATTTTGCTTCTATTTATTTCATGAATTTGCATTTATTAGGGGCCAAGCACCGAAGGTGTTTAGGCACCTATTGTATCCGTTAGGATTCCTATTATTATTATTATTCTTCCGCTTCCGCCGCAAGTCTATGGCAGCCCATAGAACCGCTTGCGGGAAAGTTGTGAAATTTGGCACCCTGATAGAGGACAGTCTGAACATTAACCATAGCAAATTTGGAGTCTCTAACTCCAACTCTCTAGCGCCACCACTTGTCCAAATTTTCAATATCTTTATGCTAATAACTTTTGAACCATAAGGTACAGAAGGAAAGTTATATTTTTCTCTGAATCCTTGGCTCATGCCAAGTCGAATGGAAACCAAATTTCCAAAATCGCAAGGTTTAGTTTTTTCGCTAAATTTTATTGTTCGTAAATCCTACTTGTTCGAACTCGTCCTAGACGGTTTGTCTGATTTTCACCAAAATTGGCTCAGATCATCTTCAGACCATGCTGGCAAAAAGTTATGGAACTCAAGTTGATTCGTTCTACCGTTCTCGAATGACACGTGAACAAATTTGATGAAAAGCACGGTTTGGCGTATTGAGACCAAACCTGGTGTTTGTTATAACAAGCATGACCTGAGACTAGCTGCAGTGTCTTGGCGCAGTGCCACCTAGTGGTCAGGACATACGAAAAATGCACATTTTTGCTTATAACTTCTGAATGGTTTTGCCAAAAATCACACAACAGGTCTCTTTAGATTCAGTGGGGTCATGTCGAGTCGAATGATATCCAATTTTCCTGTGTCAGCCATTTTAGGCGTCAGCCATTTTGAATTAAGTTTTAAAATGCTGTATTTTTTGAACGCATTATCGTATCGTTACGAAAATAATTACAAAAATGTTTGGCTCCATGCCCTGATGGTACTTAAAAAGTCTGATGACAGCGCCACCTTGTGGTCAATAGCTGTAATGAAATATCTAAAAAATGCTAAAAAAAACTTTTGAATAAATTAGACTATTGAAATGAAAGTGGTCTCTCTATAATCTTTGGGTCATGCCGAGAACATCGATACCAATTATGACAAAATTGGCCATACTTCCTGTCCGCCATTTTGATTCATGTTGAAAATCTACTTTTTCGAACTCCTCCTAGACCGTTAGTCCGATTTTCACCAAATTTGACTCGGATCATCTTCAGAGTGTGCTGACAAAAAGTTATGGAATTCGTGTTGATATACGAAACGGTTTTCGTTTATTGCATCAACGAATTTGTTCACAAGATGCCAAAATACATCTGAGGCTGTATCTCTGCAAGGCTTTGACATATTTGCACCAAACTTTGTATGTGCCATTGTCACCTCACACTGACCATGCCACATCAATTTGGTAACAGCGCCACCTATTGTCCAAGAGTAATAAACCATTCATTAACCGTTAATAATTACACTTATATAAATGCTAATAACTTTTTATTGCATTAGCCTATTGCAATGAAACTGGTCTCAAAATATTCCCTGGCTTATGCCGGCAACATAGATACCAAATATGACAGAGTAAGCTGAACTTCCTGTCAGCCATTTTGATTTATGTTGAAAACCTACTTTTTTGCTCTCCTCATCAACCTTTGGTCCAATTTTCACCAAAATCGAGTACAATCATCTTCAGACTGTGCTGACAAAAATACAAGGATATATCTCCAAAAAACTCAAACATACTCACACAACACATCTTAAAACCAAAAGCAACCTGTCAAAATGACTACAAGGCTATATCTCTTTAAAGCTTTGACATACTGACACCATATATTGTATGTGCAATAGTCACCTCACACTGACCATTCCACACTAATTTGGTAACAGCGCCACCTACTGGTCAAACATGATAAGCCAATAAATCCTATTACTTGTTGTTGTCTTTATTGTTTTCAAGCCTTTTTGCCTAAAATAATCTTAAAACGTTTTTAATTACTCATTCCCGCCGTTTGTCTGAAGCTTGCCCCTGTATTGCTTGGCCCCGTAATTGCTGCTTGCAGCTATATTTTGATTTATATTCATTTATAGTATGAGTCCCTGTTGTCATATGTTGCATGTTCTTTTGTTGTTGTTGTTGTTTTTTTATAAAAAAGACATAAAACCAACAATAAAAACATGGATTTGTAGCATTTTGGGAAAAAAAAAATATGGATTTGTAGCGTTTTGAAAAAAAAAAAAAACTTTGAATTTATAATCAACAATATTGTCGTTTCATTTAGCAATAATTTTTTAAACATGTTCAGACTGAGCCAATATACCTTTTTAACAGGATGAATTAAATATTAACAAAATGTATGGGTCTAGGTAAAAAAAAAAAAAAAAGTCATTTTCATGAAAACAATTAAAATGGATTTATAGCGTTTTGGTAAAGAGATCCTCATATATATATATATATATATATATATATATATATATATATATATATATATTTTTAAAGAATTCTCTTCTGCTCACCAAGCACACACACACACACACATCAAAAGTTTTTGAACAGTAAGATTTTTCATGTTTTTTAAAGAATTCTCTTCTGCTCACCAAGCCTGCCTTTATTTGATCCAAAATACAGCAAGATCAGTAATATTGTGAAATATCTTTACTATTTAAAATAACTGTTTTCTATTTGAATATATTTTAAAATGTAATTTATTCCTGTGATTTCAAAGCTGACTTTTTAGCATCATTACGGCAGTCACATGATCCTTCAGAAAATCATTCAAATATTCTGATTTGCTGCTCAAAAAACATTTACTATTATTATTATTATGTTGAAAACAGCTGAGTATATATATATTTTTAGATTTCTTTGATGGATAAAAAGTTCAGAAGAATAGCATTTATCTGAAAAAAAAAAAAATTATACTGGCTCCAAGCTTTTGAATGGTTTATGTATAATGTTACATCTGCTTTTTATGTCAGATAAATGCTGATCTTTGGATCTCTCTAATGGATCGTTCTTACTGTTCAACATTTTTTGACTGGTATTGTATGTATACAGACTATGTATCACACTCATGTCACATCTTGTTTTGGATAAGAATAAAACGTCAGGTCCGACAATATCATGGTTTTTCTTTTTTTTAATCTAGCTTTATTCGCATTAGCCCATGGAGGCACTTTACCGATTCAGCTACTCTCTTCTCCTCCTCCTGCCTGGCTCTTTGGCCCGCATTACTTACTGCAGAGCAAGCCTGTTCTTGATAAAGCTGCTGTGAAAACGTGGGAAAAGCCAACGAGGAAGAAGTTGGGGTGATGCGATCTTTATATAGGCGGAGCAAAATACTACATCGCTCCATATATAACGCATTGCGATTGGATGTTTACGCTGTCAATACAAGAGAACCAATGGGCCACTGGCTGCTCGCTGTCCCTGCAAGACGGTCCTTGGCAAAATAAAACAACATTCTGTCAGCCCCTTAGGTGCGTCGGCCTACCAGGAAAATGCCCGATTACCAATCCAGCCCTGCTGCCTGGTGATTTATATAGGACACCACCGTCATGCTGTCAGAGTGGACTAGAATGTGGTGATCTTTTTGGTCTGGTAAGAAGGACTGTACGATCCTGAAGGCCCCAACACACTGCCACCAATTCCAGGTAGTTGATGTGTAGCCAACCTTCCTCTTCCAACCACAGGCTGAAAGCCGGTTTGTCATTGCACAGAGCTCCCCAACCTTTGTTGGACACATCTGTCTAGACAACCTTCCTTCTGCATCTCTTTCCTTCGAAAAATAAGTTGGGCAATGAAAGTTGTCTTTTGAGGCGAAGAGGTCAACCTCTGCCTTCCCAAAGATCTCCCAGATTCTCTGAACCGTTTGCGGAAGAAGCATTCACTCCGGGGACATTGCTCCAGGACAGCATGTCTGCTCCTTGGTTCAACCTGCCAAGCACATGCGTTGCACTCAGTGAACGGAAACATCCTAAAAGGGCGAGATGCTCCAAATTTGTAGGAGGCAGTGAGCTGTTGTATGGCCAGTGCACATTCTGGTGTGACTACTGCCCTAATTTGGGCTCTGTCAAAAACTGTTCCTAGAAACGGTATCCGTTGGCTGTGGGACAGTGCGCTCTTGGCAAAGTTGACCCTAAAGGCCCCAATATACTTCAAACAAAATCGAAGAACATACCAAAATGACATAATTTTTAAACAAAATCTGGCCAAAATGAAGTTCATTTTGAATTTGTTTTGGCAGTTCGATACAGCTCACCAAAGCGAACACTTTGGGGGAGTTCGTTTTGGCTCCTAAACACCTTTGAGCTACCATTGGTCCCTGACGATTACACAGGTGTGTTCTGGAACTCAACCTTCTTTGACATGCAATTATGCCCACTTTCATCATCATCTGGTCCCACCAGTGACAGTGAGGAAGATGAGCAGTGCTAAACCATTTCCCTGGATGACTTTGGCACTTCAGTACCGCAGAGGTCAAGTACTCCCTGAAAAGCTGCTACAAATTCAATGATGCAGCCATCTCCATCTTCACCCCCTATTGTGCCATGCAACAAAAGGAAAAGGAGAAAGGAAAGTGCAGATGATGCACTGGACAGCTACTTACTTTCCTTGAGAAAGACAAAACAGACAGTTTTGATAGGCACGCACAGACTGTTGCAGATTTCATGCGCAAACTCCTGCCACGACACTGTGCCATCTTCAAAAATTTATATAAGACATTATGTTTTGTGGGATTACAAATTTATAAAATGTTAAATCTACGTTCCAATGTAATAGTATATAAACTGAAAAAGTTATGTACATTGTGTTTTACATTTTGAGGTAAAAAAAGGATGACATTTCTAAGAAGATCAAATCAGGAAGCCCAGGTGTGTGAGATAATGACCTTTTGTCTTTATGCTCTTCCTGACCATTTGGCTTTTTAAGCTGTACCTTTGTCTCTGTGATAATGTGAAAGTATGGCGATACTGTCAGACTGATTGGATTAGCACCTATGCATTTGAATGACACTGTTATGCTGATGAGTTCAAGGCTGGGAAAATGCCAGTGTCGGGCTGATTCCTGTACTGCTTTTGCAGTATGTTTAGATTATCTCCACCTCTATGTATCCCTCCCCCTTGAAATGTACAGGTGCTGGTCATATAATTATAATATCATCAAAAAGCTGATTTATTTCACTAATTCCATTCAAAAAGTGTCACTTGTATATTATATTCATTCATTACACACAGACTAATATTTCAAATGTTTATTTCTTTTAATTTTGATGATCATAACTGACAACTAAGGAAAATCCCAAATTCAGTATCTCAGAAAATTTTAATATTGTGAAAAAGGTTCAATATTGAAGACACCTGGCGCCACACTCTAATCAGTTAATTAACTCAAAACACCTGCAAAGGCCTTTAAATGGTCTCTCAGTCTAGTTCTGCAGGCGACACAATCATGGGGGAAGACTTCTGACTTGACAGTTGTCGAAAAGACGACCATTGACACCTTGCACAAGGAGGGCAAGACACAAAAGGTCATTGCAAAAGAGGCTGGCTGTTCAAAGAGCTCTGTGTCCAAGCACATTAATAGAGAGGCGAAGGGAAGGAAAAGATGTGGTAGAAAAAAAAGTGTACAAGCAATAGCGATAACCGCACCCTGGAGAGGATTGTGAAACAAAACCCATTCAAAAATGTGGGGGAGATTCACAAAGAGTGGACTGCAGCTGGAGTCAGTGCTTCAAGAACCACTATGCACAGATGCAAGACATGGGTTTCAGCTGTCGCATTCCTTGTGTCAAGCCACTCTTGAACAACAGACAGCATCAGAGGCGTCTCGCCAGGGCTAAAGACAAAAAGGACTGGACTGCTGCTGAGTGGTCCAAAGTTATGTTCTCTGATGAAAGTAAATTTTGCATTTCCTTTGGAAATCAAGGTTCCAGAGTCTGGAGGAAGACAGGAGAGGCACACAATCCACGTTGATTGAGGTCCTGTGTAAAGTTTCCACAGTCAGTGATGGTTTGGGATGCCATGTTATCTGCTGGTGTTGGTCCACTGTGTTTTCTGAGGTCCAAGGTCAACGCAACCGTATACCAGTAAGTTTTAGAGCACTTCATGCTTCCTGCTGCTGAGCAACTTTATGGAAATGCAGATTTCATTTTCCAACAGGACTTGGCACCTGCACACAGTGCCAAAGCTACCAGTACCTGGTTTAAGGACCATGGTATCCCTGTTCTTAATTGGCCAGAAAACTCGCCTGACCTTAACCCCATAGAAAATCTGTGGGGTATTATGAAGAGGAAGATGCAATATGCCAGACCCAAGAATGCAGAAGAGCTGAAGGCCACTATCAGAGCAACATGGGCTCTCATAACACCTGAGCAGTGCCACAGACTGATCGACTCCATGCCACGCCGCATTGCTGCAATAATTCAGGCAAAAAATTCAGTCTGTATGTAATGAATGAACATAATATACAAGTTTCACGTTTTGAATGGAATTAGTAAAATAAATCAACTTTTTGATGATATTCTAATTATATGACCAGCACCTGTATATAAACTCTACTGTGCTGAGCCATTAGTTAAACTTTTGATGTCTGCAGCACCACTCAGCACATTCTCATTTAAGTGTCCTGCTGAAGATACCCAAGAGTCTCCTGGTCTTTGCTTCTGAGTTTCCAACAGTTTGATACTGAGATGCAGTTACCGGATGAGCAAGACAATGGTACAACACCTTAGAGGCTGTTTATTTTTTTTAAGCTCTCTCGTGTAAAAAAAAAAAAAAAAAAAAAAAAAAAAGTGGTTTCTGTGTTTCAAATAAATGTTGTTACACTACACTGCTGCAGCTGTTGGTTTTCAATAAGGAAATTGAAAAGTTGCAATAAATTAAGTGCCAAAAGAACATACAATATAAAACTTTTGGTTTTATCAAAATTACATCATGACACCACACAAAGTATAAAAAGGCGTAATAACTTATCCAGTTTAATACATAAAATGAGCAATATTAAAGTAACAAACAGGTTTGTGTTACTGAAATGACTCCAGCAATATGTTGTTGTTTTTCACATCATGCTAAATTTTTCAGACTATGAGCCATTCACACTTCTCATAGAGGACTAGTTATGGAAATAGAATGATTCTTTTGTATTGCAAACATGGTACTTAACTCTGAACTGCTGCTAATCATTATTCTTTTGTCTGTACCAAATTGACCATTGGTCTCACACCTAGATACATTTCATCATTCAAGATTCAAGAACTTTATTGTCATATGAAAGTGATGAAAGAGAAAGGAAAGGAAGAGAGAACTGTATGCTAATTAGAAAAAAAAAACTCTGTCAATAAAAAATTCTTCACAGAATAAATGTGCAGTGCAAGTAGCAATAAAGTGACAAATTGTAAAGTGTCAAGTGTCACTTGTAAAGTGTCAAGTGGTGATAAAGTGTAAAGACTAGTGTTTAAATTGTCAGTCAGATGTGTTATGAGTGTATGAAGGTCCAGCAGGTAAAGTGCAGAGTGCCATTAAACAAGCTGAGTTTATCCTGATGATACAGGTGGAAGTGGCAGTGGGTTATGACTATTTATCAGTCTAATGGCCTGGGGTATAAACTGTTCTGGAGTCTGGATGTTCTGGCCGCAGTGCTCCGGTAACGCTTGCCAGACTTCATGAGGGTGAAGAAATTGTGGATGGGATGGGTGGTGTCCTTGATGATGTTGCAAGCCCATTTGCATGTCCTTTTTTTTGTATATGTCCTGTAGTGAGGGGAGATCAGTCCCTGTGATTTTCTGGGCCAGATTTATCACCCTCTGTAAAGCCTTTCTATCCCGTGTTGTGCTGTTGCCAAACCACACAGCAATGCAGCAAGTTAACACTCTCCACAGTGCTTCTTTAGAAGTTATGGAGAATCTGTGATGACATGCCAAAGTACATTCTTTGATTTTTCTCATCATATATTCAATTTAAACTACAAGACAAATGCCTGTGATGTTATCTTAAATTTTTGTTAAAACAGTGTTCTACAATGATTTTTACAGTAATAGTTGAATGTGCAGGTAACAAAAACATAGTGCAAATAAACTTAGATCAGAAACATTTTGTATACATATATATATATATATTATATATATATATATATATATATATATATATATATATATATATATATACATACACACCACACACACACACACATACACACACACATACATACATACATACACACATGCATAAAAATAGGCCAGTCCTATTATTTTGATTTGATATTCTAAAAGGTAGATCATCAGGTTCACATTCAGGGGGAAAGCTGCTTCTCCAACTATGACACACGGCACACAGTTTCTGTCCCAGGTTGGGTTTTTGGTCTGGGCAAATCCAGCTGTCCTTGCAACAATGCCCTTCCAAAAGAGCTATGTTTAAAGACACATCTATCACTTTCGCGGTCATAAGCGCCAATGTCCACCATAGTGAACTTGTAGTGTGTGTCACGCAGAGCTAGAAGCACAATCGAATGTGTCCATTTATAATTAAAATACAGACTTCTGCTTTGTGCTGGCGCTCTCACCAAGACATTTTTTACGTCAATGGCTCCTATGCAGTTCTGAAAATTCCACAGCCTCCAAAAAGTCAGTCGCAATGGTTTCCGATTGAAGGTGACTGTTCAGAGACGAACTCATCTTTAAGGACTAGCCAAATGGCCTCGCAGATCTCCGAGACTACCTTGTGGGCTGTGCAAGGTCCAGTCTTGAATGTTTCAGCCACACTTTGTGGCGTGGCCCCACAAGCTAGTACCTGGAGTGTCAAGGCCAGTCGCTCCATAGTGGAAATTGGTGTCCTGTGTGTATTTGCCTGTTTCACATAAGGTGATACTCTTTTCAAGAGATCGTCAAACCAGGCGGCGCACATTCTGAAGTATGAAAAATTCACTTCCTCATCTATGCTCCGCATTTGCTGAATAAAAAGGGCAAACTTGCCATCATTCTTTCTGTTTTCGTTAAGTGGACGCACATACCATCTACATCACTTGTTCTTTTTCTTTGCAATTAAATAGATGAATGCTATTGCCAGATGTTTACGAAACTGTTCTTCTCTCACAGCCGCCATCGTTGTTGTGTTTAGGGGGTATACGTGGGCGACGTGACACATGTTTACAACCCCCGCTTACAGCAGCGCGGGGGTGTTCAAATGTTCGAAAACAGTATACCATCACTCAGCCTTTTCGAAAAATTATTTTTGCCCTCAAATGAAGAACGAAAAATAACTTTGTTTGAAGTATATCGGGGCCTTGAGTTCCAGGCATTCTACGTGGCTGAGGAGGAGGGATCTGTGAGATCGGCCTCTGTCTGGGCTAAGACGAGCCAGTTATTGAGGTAATTTAGAATTCAAATTCTAATCTGTCTTAGAGGGGAAAGAGGCGCGTCCATGCACTTCGAGAAAGTGCGAGGAGCCAGGGACAGTCCGAAGGGAAGGACCGTGTATTGATAAGCCACTCCCTCGACGGCGAATCTCAAGAATTGTCTGTGATATGGGGTTATCTGGATGTGAAAGTAGGCGTCTTTCAAGTCCAGAGAAAAGATCCAGTCCCCTGGGAATACTTGTGAGAAGATCTGACCCTAAGGAGGGTTGAGCCTGGTCAGTACCTGGACGGGAGACCTCCTGGGAAAAACTAGGTTGCTGCTGGAAGAGGTGTTAATGAGGCCAGCAGGGGATTCTCACCCTGTTATCCAATGACAGGGACACTATACATATATTCGCCCATTGGCCTCTGACCATCATGGCCTCCTAACCATCCCCAAATCTGCTGATTGGCTTCATCACTCTGTCTCCTCTCCACCAATAAGCTGTTGTGTGGTGGGCGTTCTGGCGCAATATATCTGCCGTCACATCATCCAGGTGGATGCTGCACACTGGTGGTGGTTGAGGAGATTCTCCCCTACTATGTAAAGTGGTTTGAGTGCCCAGAAAAGCGATATATTAATATAAGGAATTATTATTATTATTAACTTAATTTGAGCCCTTAAGGGCACTTTTTAAATGAATAAATAATAAACCAGATGACACATCTTGTGCTACTGCATCCCTTGATAGGTTACAAATTAATACTGTTTATGAGGGGGATATCCTTTCGTATTATAAAAAATTTAATAAACCTTTCAATAAAACCTATTTTTTTCAGGATAACAAAAATGGTGTATTATAGCTCAATTTGGGTTAGGTTTGGTACAACCCTATGAAAAATGATTGCGTCTTTGTGAACTGTTTTTGAGAATGGCACACTTGGCTTTACTCAAAGATATGACAGCACATGCTTAGATGAGAGAGCAAATATTTGTTTCCAGAGAGTAAAGAATGGATGAACAACAGAAGTTCTGAAGAAAGCCCTAATACAGAGATTATGTGGGAGGTTTTTTTTTTTTGGTAAATGGTAATTGCAGGCCACTCATTTGGTATAATCTGGACTGATTAACATTACAACAAATGTAAGAGAGATGCTTTGGATCCACTTATGATTTGGATCTAAACTCAGACATCAATTAATGACTACTGGGAAAACATTTTTGTGCACAATAAGCAATAATAATAATAATAATACAATTATTAGTGAATGAGATCTAGAGATCTGAGATCTAGTGGATGAGTGGGGTTTATTCTACAGTTACAAATCCTTCCCAACAAATACCATAGAAAAACTATTTATAGGATTTTGGGATGTCTTTTATGTTTTGCACTGTAAGACTTGAAGAACCTCAGACACTTTGATCTTTTGGGATACAGATAATACACACACAGTGTATTAACATACAGGCATCTGTCTCGACATCTATCTGAGAGAAGATGCGAGAAAAGTCCCTTCTCACCTATCCTTTTCATCCACTTCCTTCCCTCACCCATCTCCCTTCAATCAGCTCACTCAGAATGGTCAACAGCATAATATACAGGTGCTGGTCATATAAGTAGAATATTATCAAAAAGTTTATTTATTTCACTAATTCCATTCAAAAAGTGAAACTTGTATATTATATTAATTCATTACACACAGACTGATATATTTCAAATGTGTATTTCTTTTAATTTTGATGATTATAACTGACAACTAAGGAAAATCCCAAATTCAGTATTTCAGAAAATTAGAATATTGTGAAAAGGTTCAATATTGAAGACACCTGGTGCCACACTCTAATCAGCTAATTTACTCAAAACACCTGCAAAGACCTTTAAATGGTCTCTCAGTCTAGTTATGTAGGCTACACAATCAAGGGGAAGACTGCTGACTTGACAGTTGTCCAAAAGACAACCAATTGACACCTTGCACAAGGAGGGCAAGACACAAAAGGTCATTGCAAAAGAGGCTGGCTGTTCACAGAGCTCTGTGTCCAAGCACATTAATAGAGAGGCGAAGGGAAGGAAAAGATGTGGTAGAAAAAAAGTGTACAAGCAATAGTGATAACCGCACCCTGGAGAGGATTGTGAAACAAAACCCATTCAAAAATGTGGGGGAGATTCACAAAGAGTGGACTGCAGCTGGAGTCAGTGCTTCAAGAATCACTATGCACAGATGCAAGACATGGGTTTCAGCTGTCACATTCCTTGTGTCAAGCCACTCTTGAACAACAAGAAGCGTCTCGCTTCAAAAGGGACTGGACTGCTGCTGAGTGGTCCAAAGTTAGGTTCTCTGATGAAAGTAAATTTTGCATTTCCTTTGGAAATCAGGGTCCTAGAGTCTGGAGGAAGAGAGGAGAGGCACACAATCCACATTGCTTGAGGTCCTGTGTAAAGTTTCCACAGTCAGTGATGGTTTGAGGTGCCACATCATCTGCTGGTGTTGGTCCACTGTGTTTTCTGAGGTCCAAGGTCAACGCAGCCGTATACCAGGAAGTTTTAGAGCACTTCATGCTTCCTGCTGCTGACCAACTTTATGGAGATGCAGATTTCACTTTCCAACAGGACTTGGCACCTGCACACAGTGCCAAAGCTACCAGTACCTGGTTTAAGGACCATGGTATCCCTGTTCTTAATTGGTCAGAAAACTTGCGTAACCTCAACCCCATAGAAAATCTATGGGGTATTGTGAAGAGGAAGATGCGATATGCCAGACCCAAGAATGCAGAAGAGCTGAAGGCCACTATCAGAGCAACCAGGGCTCTCATAACACCTGAGCAGTGCCACAGACTGATCGACTCCATGCCACACCGCATTGCTGCAGTAATTCAGGCAAAAGGATCCCCAACTAAGTATTGAGTGCTGTACATGCTCATAATTTTCATGTTCATACTTTTTAGTTGGCCAAGATTTCTAAAAATCCTTTCTTTGTATTGGTCTTAAGTAATATTCTAATTTTCAGAGATACTGAATTTGGGATTTTCCTTAGTTGTCAGTTATAATCATCAAAATTAGAAGAAATAAACATTTGAAACATATCAGTCTGTGTGTGATGAATGAATATAATATAGAAATTTAACTGTTTGAATGGAATTAGTGAAATAAATTTTTTGATGATATTCTAATTCTATGACCAGCCCCTGTAATATTCTACATGAATGCAAGTGATATTCACAGTCATGTTTGGTATCACTTGAATTGTCTCAAGTCGACTGATACAATGGTCTCAATCCTACAGGAAGTAGACTAAAAGGTAATACAGATCCTAAGAGTTTAGAGATATTTTGCTCACTGTAGAGGGTACGCCATTTCCCAATGTCTTTCATGTAAACTACCACTTGTCCCCAAAAGGTGTAAACTCTCCATGTCTAGGACTTGATCAATGCAAATTCCAATTGTTAGTTCCTGTCTCCATTTGGGGAATGTTTGTTTTGGTCTGAGTACTTAAGGAAATGTTGCAAGAAGATCAGGTCGCTTCTGTAAGCCACACTGTAAAAAATTGCTGTAGTTTCTTGTCACTGTAGCTCCTGCGTTTTACACTAACTTACTGTAGTGTGGCATTATGGGATTGCGTGCGTATCATTCAAATCTGAAATCCAGCCAACTGGAGCAGCGCGAGAATGACTGAAGATCAGAGGCTTTATTCATAATTCCTGGTAAGTTCACTTAATTTTACTTAAGAAATATATCATTTTATATTTATTTAAGTTAATGTATAAGCGATATCATGTCATAATAGCCTCCTATCATGACATTTAGACAAGTGGCCTTGGTAACTTCTGTGCAGTAAACTGGAAATTGCTATCATAGCATAGTTAGGCCAAATTCTGCATTTTTCTAATTTTGGCAGTTTTTTTATTTTTTTTATTGAGAGCATTTAAAGAAGTGTTTGCCTAACTTTTAATGTAAAGCCCAATGCGAACGATTGTCATAGTAACTAACGTCACTATCTGTTGAAATAACTGACGAACAGCAAAATATGTGAAATTTCATTTGTTTATATGTGTTCAACTGTCCCATATTGATATGAAGCCTTACTATAATTAGTAACTACATGTAAATGAGTAATTGTGTATATTCTGTAGTTGTATTCGACATCCGAGCCATTTTTTTAAGTGAAAGACATCTTTATATGCCCGACTGGACAAGTTAGCCTGATTAAAATCTGAGTGGGAAAAAAAGAACCTAAGGAAGCATCGAAACGCGAGACTGATTCTGATTATATTAACGTTATATTAAACATCAAGACAAGCTTAACGGCACACATAAACTCACAGAAGATACATGAGGTAAATGTTCAACTGTTGAGTTTATTTATAACATATGATATCTTTAAGTAGCATAACAAGTGAGTTGTTTTGCTGAGTATCACGATTGCAAATACATAGTTACATACTTTTCAGACACAATATTGACTGTTGTTCTATTTCACCAAAGAAAATAGTTCCAAACAAAGATCAAAGCAAAACTATTTTGCTCATCTCAAATCAAAACTCAGAGGTGTTTTTACTGAATGATTCAGTATTTTGAACGGATTGGTACAATGAATGACTCAACTGACTCACTCATTAAGTTATTTGCTGCCACCTAATTGCGGTTTAGTTTCATGTTTAAAAAGTATCATTGCATTTTTCCAATATTTATTAATTGTATTTTCAAAAATTAATGTAAAACATTAATGTCATAACACAGTTGTAATTTTGAATTGTAAATTATTTAATTTGACTGGTGGTACAGTTCTACAATGTAATATTATAATTAAATTTATTGACAAAATGTAAGAGTTTATTTTAAAATATATGGCTTTTTGGGTGTTCATTTTGGTCTCATTTATGTAAATGCATTTAAAGAAATCACAAGATTATTTTCTTTATTTCTAGTAGGTGCAAAGAATAGGAGCAGAAGTGGAGAAATGTTTGATGCTTCAAGACTCTGAAGCTGATTATATTAGGTAATGTATTAATTCTTTAAATAATCTGATAAACTTGTAATTTAGATTACATTTTATATGAAATACTGCATTGTAGGTTACGTTATTGCTTATATTTATTCATTTCAGGTGCGCCCAGTGGCTTTTGACTACTTGAGGGTCAGATGGTTGTGAATTCATACCTCAACTTTATGGCTGGATTTGCAGTCTTATTACAACTTCAGTCTGGCATCCCGGGAGCAGGCATCTTTTGCACACTTTAATTTTTTCAAAGTTAACATGTTTTACTTGAGTAATTTCATTTGCGAAAAAAGGTTACTTATTTAGTTTAAAGGGTTACTCCACCCCATAATGAAAATTTAGTCATTAATAACTTACTCCCATGTCGTTCCAAACCCTTAAAAGCTTTGTTCGTCTTCAGAACACAATTTAGATATTTTGGATGAGAACCGGGAGGTTTGTGACTGTCCCACTGACTGGCAAACAATTAACAATGTCTAAGCCCAGAAATGTATGAAACGCATCGTGAAAATAGTCCATCTGCCATCAGTGGTTCAACTGTAATTTTATGAAGCTACGAGAACACTTTTTGTACACAAAGGAAACAAAAATAACAATTTTATTCAACAAAGTCATTATTTTTTATGTCACCCCACGGATACGCTGTTTTCGTTCAAATCAAAGTCTAAATAAACGTAGAAAGCATATCCGTGTGACCCAGCTGACACAGAACAGCGTATGCAGTTTGTGTCCAGCGGATACTCTCCAAAATGGCCCTACGCTGACGCAAAGGACACAGATTGTTGAATAAAGTCATTATTTTTGTTTTCTTTGCGTACAAAAAGTATTATCATCACTTCATAATGTTACAGTTGAACCACTGATGGCAGATGGACTATTCTGATGATGTCTTTAATACTTTTCTGGATTTTGACAGTGGTATTTACTTGGCAGTCAATGGGACAGTCACAAACCTCCCGGTTGCATCCAAAATATCTTAAATTGTGTTCCGAAGACGAATGAAGCTTTTACAGGTTTGGAATGACATGGGGGTAAGTAATTAATGGCAAGATTTTCATTTTGGGGTTGAGTAACACTTTAAGTACTGGTAAACGCTGATTGTATTGTATAAGTGGCATTTTGACATTTATTTTATTGAGCTAGTTTCATTCAATACTTAACTTTATCCCGATGCTTCTGCTTGTTATGTGCAGATGTTTTTTTTTTTAAATCACAACACTCAATGAATACAAGACGGATACATAGAGGCAAAACAAGTGGAAAGGTCTCAGAGAAGAGGGACAACCCTCGTGTGTGCTCATCTCAGAAAGCTGATGGACTGTCAGTATGTATTTATTAAATTGTCTTTTGCAGGAATATTTTTAATGTAATAGAACATAAGCTCAAACAACAGTATTTGTGATTTAATGGTGATTCAAGCATTTTATTTTATTCCTTTTCTTTAAAACATTTTTTTTAATCAAAATTATAAAAATTCTGTTGATTGCCCTTCATTTTTATAGAAAGTTAATGTTCTACTCAGAATATGGCTTTTATTAAAAGGTATTTGTAGTTATTTTGTGATGCTATGTTATTTTTATGGTAAGATTTTAACTGTTGAAAGACAGAACATTTTATTTTACCAGTAAAAGCCTTGCAATGTCTTTCTGAAAGCTTTAATAAATACTTAATTGCAACATCATTGACTTGGTTTTTATTCATTTGTAAATGTAATAAGATAGAGCTCATGATAATGCATTTATATCAGTATTTTACAGTTTACTGTTAAAATTATTCTTTACAGCATTTTCATTGTTAAATTATTACAACATCAAATTTGATTTAGGGCTATTTACAGAATTTTTATTGGCAACTTTAGTTGCCAGGTAAATACTGTAATTTAATGAAATTACAAAAATAAATGCTGTAAGATATATTTTTAGGATTTTATTGGCAACTTTTGTTGCCAGGTAAATACTGTACTTTAGTGAAATTACAAAATATTGCTGTAAAATAAACTACAAGTTTAATTCAAAGTTACTGTAAAAAATACTACAAATTACTGTATTTTACATACACCAATTAACTGTAATTTGCTTTGCAGTAATATACTGTAATCCATTTTACAGCAATTAACATCATTTTGATGTTTGTGGATTGTGGAGACTTACTCTGAAATTATTTTCTCAAGTACATTGAGTGAAGTCATATGTTTCCGCAAATCTCCCTCCAGGGTTAAGTACATATTATATATCAGGTTAGTGGAGCATGGGGCACATCAGGTGAGATATTAGATTTCTGACTAACTGCAAAGTTGTTGTGCAGTTGCATTAACTATGGGGGTTAAGTTGTTGTGCAATTGCATTAAGGGGGCTGGACAAAATAATATAGGAGTACTAGTAAGCATGTTTCTTGCATACTTCATAGTATAGCCATAACCTCTGGTTATTGTCTCAGTTTTATTCAAGTTGTTATATACAGGTCCTTCTCAAAAAATTAGCATATTGTGATAAAAGTTCATTATTTTCCATAATGTAATGATAAAATTAAACTTTCATATATTTTAGATTCATTGCACACCAACTGAAATATTTCAGGTCTTTTATTATTTTAATACTGATGATTTTGGCATACAGCTCATGAAAACCCAAAATTCCTATCTCAAAAAATTAGCATATCATGAAAAGGTTCTCTAAACGAGCTATTAACCTAATCATCTGAATCAACTAATTAACTCTAAACACCTGCAAAAGATTCTTGAGGCTTTTAAAAACTCCCAGCCTGGTTCATTACTCAAAACTAAGACTGCCGACCTGACTGCTGCCCAGAAGGCCATCATTGACACCCTCAAGCGAGAGGGTAAGACACAGAAAGAAATTTCTGAACGAATAGGCTGTTCCCAGAGTGCTGTATCAAGTGGGAAGTCTGTGGGAAGGAAAAAGTGTGGCAAAAAACGCTGCACAACGAGAAGAGGTGACCGGACCCTGAGGAAGATTGTGGAGAAGGACAGATTCCAGACCTTGGGGGACCTGTGGAAGCAGTGGACTGAGTCTGGAGTAGAAACATCCAGAGCCACCGTGCACAGGCGTGTGCTTTTGAACCAGAAACAGCGGCAGAAGCGCCTGACCTGGGCTACAGAGAAGCAGCACTGGACTGTTGCTCAGTGGTCCAAAGTACTTTTTTCGGATGAAACCAAATTTTGCATGTCATTCGGAAATCAAGGTGCCAGAGTCTGGAGGAAGACTGGGGAGAAGGAAATGCCAAAATGCCTGAAGTCCAGTGTCAAGTACCCACAGTCAGTGATGGTCTGGGGTGCCATGTCAGCTGCTGGGGTTGGTCCACTGTGTTTTATCAAGGGCAGGGTCAATGCAGCTAGCTATCAGGAGATTTTGGAGCACTCCATGCTTCCATCTGCTGAAAAGCTTTATGGAGATGAAGATTTCATTTTTCAGCACGACCTGGCACCTGCTCACAGTGTCAAAACCACTGGTAAATGGTTTACTGACCATGGTATTACTGTGCTCAATTGGCCTGCCAACTCTCCTGACCTGAACCCCATAGAGAATCTGTGGGATATTGTGAAGAGAAAGTTGAGAGACGCAAGACCCAACACTCTGGATGAGCTTAAGGCCGCTACTGAAGCATCCTGGGCCTCCATAACACCTCAGCAGTGCCACAGGCTGATTGCCTCCATGCCACGCCGCATTGAAGCAGTCATTTCTGCAAAAGGATTCCCGACCAAGTATTGAGTGCATAACTGAACATAATTATTTGAAGGTTGACTTTTTTTGTATTAAAAACACTTTTCTTTTATTGGTCGGATGAAATATGCTAATTTTTTGGGAATTTTGGGTTTTCATGAGCTATATGCCAAAATCATCAGTATTTAAAACACATAAAAGACCTGAAATATTTCAGTTGGTGTGTGCAATGAATCTAAAATATATGAAAGTTAATTTTTATCATTACATTATGGAAAATAATGAACTTTTATCACAATATGCTAATTTTTTGAGAAGGACCTGTAGTTAGATTAACTATAGAGGACTAGATAAAAAGTATTAGCATATTTCATAGAGCTAGCCATAACCTCTGATTATTATTTGACCTTTAACTAAGTTGTTACATAGATGACTATAGGGGGCTAAACAGAACCACTATTTTAAAAATGACAAGCATGAGGCGGTCTATTAAATAGTAGTCATAACCTCTGACTAATGACCAGAATGGAGAGTTTGTGATTGTGAGAACCTCTGAGTGACATAGATTCCAAATGAACGAGTAAAATATAGAGTAAAGAGTTAATAAGAATAATTAAAGGTCAGCATTTCAATCCAAATTCAAGGTCATAATGAAATGGAGTCAGATTAGAGTTTAATTTAAATTAAATAACTTTGGCAACCAAAATGACTGAATGCGCAGTAAACCTTCGACCACCGTTGGATACCTTCATTGGGCCATTTGAGTGGACCTTACAGCACCAAAGTCTGTTTTGGACATAGATGTTGGGGATGGGATGGGGATGACCTGCATGGCCCTGGAGAGAACAGTTAATTAGATTTGAACCTGGTGCCTTTTTTTTTTTTTTTTGTCTATTCTAAAAGGGTGCAGAAGTTTGGTTTAGAAGATCTTCATGACAAACCATTGAAATAAAACTTTATTTTTAACTTGAAGAAATTATGACAGAAATATATTACTACTCATTAAAATGTAATTCTCAAATTATGAATAATAATATTATAATATTAAGGAATTTAAGGAATATCATACATCTAAGTTTTTTTTTATTAATTTATACAGTTCTGTTGTGCAGCATCTTATTTGAAAAAGATTAAAAATAATAATAATTGTTTTCATTTGATTACATTTTAAGATGGATTAAATTTAGTTATATTAACTAATTTCATTAAACACCACTTTTATGAGAAATTTCTATTGAATCATTAAAAAATATAATAATATCGGGAAAAAATTAATTGTATTTCATGGGGCTCGAAATTAAAAGGTAGCTTACTCTGTGGAGTTTATGATATATTTATATTAAAGCTATATTTACATTCGTTATCAAGGTCTATCACATGGAGTGCATTTTTTTCTCCATTAATAGTAAATTAATATTGTGATAAATATCAATGTTGTGTTATGTGAGGAAAAAAATTGCCTATTTCTATACATTTTTCTGGAATATTTTCCAGGATCGATTCTTAAAAAAATAAATAATAATAATAACAATAATAATAATAATAAGAAGAAGAACAACAACATCCTTGTGACAAATCATTAACAATTTTTAAGCAAGGATAAGCCAGTTCATTATTATTTCAGTAGGTTCCTCCACCGGGGACAGCACAAACTGTAAAAGGAAATATGTATGTTTAAAGGGATAGTTCACCCAAAAAATGAAAATTCTGTCATCATTTACTCTCATGTCATTCCAAACTTGTATGAGTTGCTTTCTTATGTTGAACATAAAAGAAGACTTTTTGGAGATTGCTGGTAATCAAACAGTTGGTGGTTGCCATTGACTTCCATAGTAGGAAAGAAAAAATACTATGGAAGTCCAATGGCAACCACCAACTGTTTGATTATCAGCAATCTTCAAAATATCCTCCATGTTCAACATAAGAAAGCAATTCATACAGGTTTGGAACGACATGAGGTTGAGTAAATGATGACAGAATTTTCATTTTTGGGTGAACTATACCTTTAACACTTTTAACCACTGTCTTTATAGGTCATGAGCTTATTGCCTTTGTTATACAGCCCTACAGAAAAAGGTGACTCAAAGAAAGGGTGCTGGTTACAGAGAAGTTCTGCATACATATTTAAGTGGGATTGCCCTGCTTTCCAGTATGTTGTAACAATTCTGATATCACTCATCTCATCTACCATTGAATAATTATTTGCAATTAAAATTAAATTGATTAAAATAACATTGCCCTTATGTTATTAGAACAATAATATATTAAAAGAAGCAAATATTCACTTAACAATTATATCATTTAATTCTTACTGATGGTCTGAGTTTAGATCATCTAATAAAAACCTAGTCATGTAGACAAAAATCTTCACATGAGTTATCACTATAACAATAAGACAAAAAAATCCACTTATACTTTTCCTTGAAAAAAATGTTCAAGAAAAAAAATGTTCACTGAAAAAAAAAATGCTAATTCTCTCATAATTTACTAAACCTTACCTACTAGCCTACACCTTTAATGATTGTGCTGAAGGATTGTACAGAAACATACTTTCATAAATAAACCAACCCCGAAGATTGTTCTGACTGAGGTTAAAAATATGACAACAAGCCCAGGTCTCCCCTATATACAATTAGTGTGGTACAATTAACTCTGCTTTGCATGCACATTTGGTGCAGTTCCAATCACTCACTGTAGTCGCTGTTTTCATCCTTGATGCCATCGATGGTTCCATCTGGCTGCATCTGTAGGTAAAAACCCTGCTGGCTGAACAGTCGTGTCACAATGCCTTTCAGCTGCGGCTCTGGAAAATAAACACACAGCCCCGGCCCAACCCACATTTTTATCAGAATTCACCCAACAATTTTTTTCATCTTTTCCAGCATGTGAGCATAAACTTGTTAAGAAGAATTAAATTATTTTAAATAAGTTCTTGACTTCTTATCCAGTAATGGCAGTGAATGTACTTGTGAATGGCTGTGTTGATAAAGCTCTGCATATTTGCTCTCTGCGACCTCATTAATCACTTTCTCTATGGACACCTGGAGTTTAGAAGACCAGCTGTAGCCATAACAGGTGTTTTCTGATGGAGTGGTGACCTGCACAAGCAGGTACAATACATTTTTAAAGGCAGGCCAGACCAAAGCAAAACACAAAAATATGCTAATAAAAAAAAAAAAAAAAAAAAAAAAAAAAAAAAAAAAACACACACACTTTTTATCACTAAAAATAAAACCAATGCCATTCTTTATACTGATTTACAAATTAAATTAAATCTACAATAAAAATAATATAATTATGAAAAACAGTAAACAAGTTTCACCCAAATTTAATTTGTCTTTTTTATTTTTTGTTAAATACTTTATACTTTATATACTATATATATGCAAGTTCATTTCCTGGCAGCAGGAGGCGCTTTAAGAGTGGGAGAGATACAGGATTCTCCGGTAACGGCTGCAAAGCAGCGTTGAGCTGAATGAGCTCACAAACGCTGCCTTATCAAGCATTACATGCAAAATGAAATGAAAATGAAATCGAAAATTTTCTAAATACAGTCGGTTTCCTCCTGAAATACAGTGATATAAAACACCCGCATCAGTTTTTGAAACGTGCAGTGCTCATGTTTATTCAATGAAGTCAAAGCCTTTTGGAAAATCTATTTGTGGCGGTCAGTTTCGATATTGTAATAACTCAATGTGTGGGAAACCCTGGGTTGCCGTGAATACCTTTAAATAGACACTGGTTTTAATCAAATGAAACGGTAAAATGCTTGTGAAGTGACTCAGAACAGTTCTGGTGATGTTGTTTATGTATTTATGTCCTCATTGAAACGGCAAATGCTGAAATTACTGCAAGCGTCACGCGCTTCAGTCTATGTAGTAAACAAACCCGCACGTCTCGGACATTCATTCATTCACACAGAGACGCGCAGAACATTTACAGATACTGTTCCATATGGAGATTTGATTTGATTAATTTATGCTAACTTTGACAAATTCCGAGACTGTCCATATTAAAATGTAAGTTTCATTTTCATGACTGGATTTTGAGATTCCGTCCGCGTTTTCTGCTTCGCGGAAATCATAGCGCTGTATGCGTCAAGAACCGGCTTGACCGGGTACTCGGTACCACCGGTACTTAAAGACCTGGTACCGTGACATTTTCATTTTTTTAGTACCGACTTGGTACCGAAGTACTGGGTCTTTTGACAACACTATAAGTAACATGAACTAACAATGAACAATACATTTGTTACAGTATTTATTAATCTTTGTTAATGTTAGTTAATGAAAATACAGTTATTCATTGTTTGTTCATGTTAGTTCACAGTGCAATAACTAATGTTATCAAATACTTTTGATTGTAATAATTTATAAGTAAATGTTGAAAATAACTTAAGATCAATAAACGCTGTAGAAGTATTGTTCATGCTTAGTTCATGTTAACTAATACAGGTAACTATTGTTAACTAATGAACCATATTGTAAATTGTAACCAATACATGTAACAGTGTGTTCTGAATCTCTTGAAAACATTTCCATGTCATATTTCCCCTGAAGCAAAAACAAAAACAAACAAACAAAAAAAAGCATTAAAAAATTTGAGTGTTGAAGGACTATTAAGTTTTTCATGATGATGAAGCAGATTTTTATTTTTTGCCAAATTGTCATTACAAATTCTCTTTACTAACACATCTAGACACTTTTTAGCCTTTGTAACATAAGTGTGAATATTAGAAATGTAAAAGTCATTTTTAATTTTTTTTTAAAATAAATAGAGTACGACGAAAAAATATCACAATGCAAAAAAAGCACTAAAATGGGATTAAATGTCTTTGTGCAAAATAATAATTCTTTCTTTCACTAGAAATATATGACTATATGAATATATGACTCAGACATGTTCCTCACATGTGAGTATGTGAGATTAATGTACATGCATGTCTCTACTGATACTGTATAGGAATTTATGCACTCACATGTGGATTTAAGCCTGTGTGCATTTGGATATATGCATGAGATAATGCATGTCATATTTTCATTAAAACTGGTTGCATATTTTCCCCTTACAAATATAATTTAGTTGAACCATACATGTTCCATATGGCCCCATTCCAGAAACAGAAACAGTTACAATTGGATGTGTTGGTAAATGATGTCATGATCATGAAATGGTGAATGGTAACCTCGACTACTTAAGTCACCACAACTGACAGAAGAAACACAACACATCAGCAGCACAGAGCAAACACAAGCCTCACTGGATGGAAACAGACGGAGGGGACAGAGCACACATAATAATGGGGACAGAAACATAAGTGTAGAGAGACCAAAAAAGGGATCAGAGGGGAGGAAAGAAGGAAAAAAAGAATAAAAGGAGGAAGAGACAAAGAGGAAAAGGCATACAACATACTGTACATAAAAATAACACAAAGAGGGAGTAATAGAACAATTGTCGGAGGCATAGGCTACTACAAGGACAAGGCAGACATTGGCGACTGCCGTTAGACAGGAGCTAGTCCCCATGAGCACGAAATGGGGTGGGTAACTGGAAGACACAGCAAAAGGATGGAGGCTGAGCTACTGACCTAGCCTGATGCCCTTACGGGACACCTGTGGAGGTTTCGAGGGCGCATCTACAGGGGAAAAGGAAAAACAACATTTTTACAAACAAATCCTTCAGAAACAGCCGTCAAATAACTGATAGCCCATATGTTGGCAAGAGGGGATGTGCTTGTTCTATGTCATGAGGGGTTTGAAGGAGGAAGAGAGGACAGCTGTTTTTTTTTTTTGTTGTTGTTTTTTTTTATCATTTCACATGCTTTGTGCCATTTTATGTAAGCCGAAAAATGGACAATAGCATGGTTCAGTGGGCAGTGAGACCATGTCCATCAATAAAACTAAGTATTCAACCCCTCCCTATACTGCAGTAAAACTGAAAAATCCAGCTTAAGCTGGTAGTTGTGGTTTCTAGCTGGTGTGAGTATTAATTGTGGTAAACACCAGCTTGACCAGCTTAAGCTGGTATGACCAGCTGGACGCTTGTTTGTTCCTGGTTTAAGATCATTCTGTCATATTACAAAACACAGCTTCCAGTTTAAACTGGATCTTCCATCAGGGAAACATTTAATCTAATGTGCACTGCAGTGCCACTGGATTCTGGCTATTACTATGTTGCACTATAAACATAAGGTTTCTTCTTATTATTTTAACAATAACACAGCCTCTGATCAAAATGTAAAAATGACAGCCACTGAATTCATTGATAACAGTAATAATAACATTAATAAAACATATCAGATCAACATAAAACAACTGTGCAGTCAGATTGTTAGGATGGCAACTCGGTTGGTGAATACCGATAGACTGCACGTGAGCTATGAAACAGGTGGGATTTTGGAGGAGGCGGCATTGCAAAAAAATTAAATAAATAAATAATAATAATAATAATAAATATATATAGGCCTATATATAATATATATATATATATATATATATAAATATATATAGGCCTATATATATATATATAAAATTGACGATATATGTTCCTCCAGCAGAGCTGTAGACTGCAGAGCAGAGGCTTCGGGTGGGGGCTGATGTCTTAAAAAGCATCCAGCACTGACCTGGTCGCCGGCGAACAGGTATTTTCTTGCCGCTGCAGAAGCGGACTTTACTGAAGACCCCCAGGAAATGTCGCTCGCAGAGAGAGCGGGGGTCTTTGCTGGGACTGGGGCGGCGTTTAGAGGCAGATACCCGATCGCTGTTGGATTCCCGCGCCTGGCGTTTTTGTCGGATCAGAGAACTGGCGATCGCGGCCATCTCGAGTATTCAGTTAAACGAGCTGTTTGGCAGTTGCAGCTGTTAACGCAGTAACTGGAAATAATAAAAAAGACTGGATTGTCTGCGCAAAATTAGCCCGATCTCATTCCGATTCCTTGCAAAAAATCCAGAGGATCCTGTGTATTGGAACTGAAATCTCATCCTCTTCTTAGACGATCTACCCAGACGGCTGTGAGTTTCACACACGATTACATAAATCACATTTTCCGTTCTAAATATTAGAAGCAAAAAATAAGAATATTAATAAAAATAATAAAAAAATAATAATAATAGCAACAATAAAATAAAATAAAAAATTAAAAGAACAATTAAAAATACGTCCTATAAAGCATGGGTAACGCAGGTATTCCAGGTGCTGAAGACAGCAGACGCGTAATTCCGCTTTCAGGCGACTGCTACATGATCCACGTATCTAGTTTATTCCAGATAACTTTGCATGAATCCGGATAATAAATGGAGTCCATGACACAGGAAAGCGCGTTCTCGGGCTCTATAGGTTTTGAGTGACGCGCGCACAACTTCACGGAACATCTGGGCTCTTCTAGTTATTTTACAGCTCTGTAGTTCTTCTGGTAGAGTTCATTGCATTGTTATTCACGTCGAAATTTCTTATTTTGTTCAAAACGAGTTGTAATTTAAAAGGTCAGGTGTCTAGAACAGCGAGAACACTGCGAATCCTTGCGAAGCTGTTTGAAGGAATGCTGTAAAATCGAGATCCTGCTTGTCTCACACTGACAGTGAGCCAGTGAATAGGGTGTGATAGTCTCTCTCTCTCTCTGTCTCTCTCTCTCTCTACGCAATCATACGTGATTGAGGTTTGTATGAGGAATTTGCAGGGGTAAACGAGAGCGAGCAAGTGAAGGAGATAGAAATATATATATTAATTGGGAGAGAGAGGAGCATTGTCCAACCGAGATGATGACCTCTGGCTCATCCTTTATGTGTGAATGTGGCACATCCCGTAAAGAATCATCTCAATTCAAATTCTTACGGTAGTCGAGAGAGCTCAACGCGCTGCAAATAAATAATAAAAAACACCTGCAAATTAAGAAAACAACTTCATCAATTTGACAACACACGCACTGCAATTGCTCACAACACAACCAAATAAGCAAACGCACTGCAAGCAAAGAAAAAAACCCCCTGCAAATTAAGAAAACTAATTCATCAATTTAACAAGCAAACGCACTGCAAATTCTCACAACACAACCAAACAAAGAAACGCGCTTTGTAGAGGCGGACAAATTACACAACTTCATTACCTGAGTGAAAGTACAGATACTAGGCTACTGGTCAAATACAACTCCACTACAAGTGAAATTTGTTAAAGACAGATTTTTTTTTTATTTAAGTAAAAGTACGAAAGTACATGCTTTTAAAAGTACTTAAAGGGTTAGTTCATCCAAAATTTAAAATTAGGCTGCGTTTTACTCACCCCCGAGGCATATGTGTATATGACGAATCCAGTCGGAGTTATATTAAAAATGTTCTTTGATCTTTCAAGCTGTTTCATGGCACTCAACGGCTGTTGCATTCCTTCAGTCCAAAAGACGTGAAATAAAAGCGACCTCCTGTAGAAAATCCATGCATTTTTGTAAGGAAAATATCCGTATTCAAAACGAAATAATCACTTTAATCTAGTTTGCGCTCACTGTTGTAAACAAAGCGGTTCTGGGGGAAATTACGCATGAGGTCATCTTTGCGCATGCGCAGCTCAGAAGTGGAAAAACCAAGGAAAAGCAGCGGATAGATCAAAACAAAACAACAGTCACTAATTAGAAGTACAAAACGAGGATTTGTAAAGAAGAATGTCAGATGTCGATATAAGCCAAGAGGAGACTGATTTTCCTTTGCTAAAGTAAGTAAACTTCGCTTCTTTTGATATTGTAAACAAACATTGGTTTTCACGAGACTCACCGGCGCTGACCCTATACTTCATGCTCCCAGAACGAGAAGCACCCTATGGAAGCACCCGGCTGCAGCCTGCAGATCAAGGCGGGGCTGCATCTGGGGTGGGGGCTGCACGTGTCGTTCCGCTCCTTACCTACTCTGATTGGTTCGATCGTCTTTCATAGACATACGTGATAGGAAATGTATGCGAAGTTGGTGAAAGATGGAGTATGTTGTTTAAAAAGCTAAGAATGCTGTGCAGTTTTACAAAGCCTTCATTATAATGCACAGAAGAAAAAATAAAACTGTAAAAAAAATGTAACTCGCTATGTCCCTGAAATGATTGTTTTGGTAAATTAAGCTGATCTTTAAGCTAACAGACGAACAACCTACTACTTTTAATAAATGAATTGGGTTGATTATCCACAGTGGGGGGATCAGGTCTTCAGATAGAAGAATGAATTATGAATTAAATATTATAAATTTTATTATATCATATCATCACAGTATGAGAAAGGAAATGAAAAGGATCTATCAGTATTGTTTTAATTTAGCATAGACTTTTCCCTCCCCTTTATTTCAGGAAAATATGCTGCTCCTCATTATTTTAAAGTGAAGAAATCGAGAAACTTTTATTTCTATCGGCCAGTGATGATTCTGAAAGGACATACCTGTAATCTGTTGCTATAGTAACGGACACAATTTCATGTGCATCATGCTCTTATTTTAGTGCAGTTGTCTCACAGCCCCTGCGGTCAAATATTGAGATAAACTTTATAAAGTATCATCTTTTTATATTTAATAAATATATTAAATTGGTATCTTCTCCGATACCCATTTTGTGACCATTACTGAGTCGATTCTTTTCATTCAGCTGGAATGCTTAACGTGGCTTTTTTTTTTTTTAAAGACCAAACTCAGTAAACACATTATTAATAAAGTATTCTATTGACAGACAAGCAGATGAGTCCAGAATAAGAAAGCAATGCGTTTAATTACGTTTTAAGCATTTTCCTCCCGTACAAAACCATTAGACTAAAAGAAAAACGCTTAATGTGGCGTAATGCATTAAAACGTGTTTTAAAAAGAACAAACTCCGTAAATATTTTTAATAAAGCATTCTATTTACAGACAAGCAGGTTATGGGATGAAAATGCTTAACACGTAATTAAACACGTTGCGATGGTATTCTGGGCTCAAATCTGCTTGTCTGTGAATAGAATGCTTTATTAAAAATGTTTACTGAGTTTGGTCTTTTTAAAACACCGTTTTAATGCATTAATCCATGTACCTTTACGTTAAGTGTTTTAGAATAAACCAATGATTAATTTGTGAATTCGACAGGTCCAGAAGATATAATTTGCAGCAGCTAACATCTCGTGATTCAATAAATCAGACAGTGGGTCAAGTTAATAATGAACAACTGTGTATTATAACTGCACAGCGTTTTTAGCTTTTTAAACAACATACTCCGTCCTACACCAACTACACACACATTTCCTATCATGTATGTCTATGAAAGACGATCAAACCAATCAGAGTAGGTATGGAGCCTGCAGCCGGGTGTACTTGCCCAGAACTGCTTAGTTAACAACAGTGAGCACAAACTAGGTTAAAGTGATTATTACATTTTGAATATGGATATTTTTCTTACAAAAACATAGCGATTCGCTACAGGAGGCCTTTGTTCACCCCCTCGAGATGTGTGAGACACTTTTTTTTATAGAAGGGTGCTTTTTATTTCAAGTCTTTTGGACTGAAGGAATGCAACACCCATTGAGTGCCATGAAACAGCTTGAAAGATCAAAGACAATTTTTTAATATAACTCCGACTGGATTCGTCTGAAAGAAGAAAGTCATATACACCTAGGATGCCTCGGGGGTGAGTAAAACGCGCGTAATTTTCATTTTTAGGTGAACTAACCCTTTAAGTATCAAAAGTAAAAAGTACATGCATTGTTTTATTGTCACATTGTTGTATACTTACAATACCTTATGCCACTAATGCAACCTAGTAAGGAGAAGTCGTGGCTTAATGGTTAGAGAGTTTGAATCCTAAATCCTAAGGTTGTGGGTTCGAGCCTCGGGCCGGCAATACCATGACTGAGGTGCCCTTGAGCAAGACACCGAACCCCCAACTGCTCCCCGGGTGCTGCAGCATAAATGGCTGCCCACTGCTCTGGGCGTGTGTTCATGGTGTGTGTGTGTGTGTGTGTGTGTGTGTGTGTGCGTGTTCACTGCTGTGTGAGTGCACGTAGGATGGGTTAAATGCAGAGCACAAATTCTGAGTATGGGTCAACATACTTGGCTGTATGTCACGTCACTTTCACTTTCACTACTAAATACACTGATTAGCTTGTATTATCTTTGGAATTAAGAGCTTTTGTTACCAAACCTATAGAAATGTAATAACTGAATGAAGATAATCATCTTTATTTTTTATTTAACACTTCTACAGCTACATTGAACTCATTTTAATAGTTGTTTAAAAGTTACAAAGCTATTTTTTAAAGAGATATTGAAGTATATGATATGGTTAATTTTAGTCAAGCAAAGCAAACATTGAAAAGAAAACAAATCAGAAAACTGGAACATTCTCTCTCGGTATGGCCATGCATTGCGCCAAAGAACCGTCTTTTTCAATTTTGGTATCAACTGATCACTGTTCATACACTGAACAAAATTATAAATGCAACACTTTTGTTTTTGCCCCCATTTTTCATAAGCTGAACTCAAAGATGTAAGACTTTTTCTATGTACACAAAAGGCCTATTTCTCTCAAAGATTGTTCACAAATCTGTGTTAGTGAGCAGTTCTCCTTTGCCGAGATAATCCATCCACCTCACAGATGTGCAGAGGTGTAAAATACTTTAGTAATTTTACTTGATTACTGTACTTGAGTTTTATTTTGGGGGATTTGTACTTTATTCAAGTACAATTTTAAACAGGGATCCTCAAATATGGCCTACAAGATCCACTTTCCTGCAGAGTTTAGCTGTAACCCTAATCAAACACACCTGAGAATGCTAATCAATGTCTTCAGGATCATTAAAAAATTGAGCTAAACACTGCAGTGCACTGACCCTCCAGGGTAAGGTTTGAGGAAGCCTGATTTAAAATGACTACTTGTACTTTTACTTGATTACATTTCTGAAGAAAAAAAAAACAGTACTTTTTACTCCTTACAATTTAATTTCATCTTGAAAAGTACATTACATTTGTATTTTATCTTAAGGACATTTCAGTCAGGACCACTTGTTAATGTCAGAATATTGTAGAGGTCTTGAACTTATGTTTGGCGGCAGGTTTCGCTCTGAAGGGTTCAGATTCTGAGCTATCCGCAGGCATTCAATTTCCAGATATTTTTTATATGCACAGTTATATACCAGTAGAGTAACTCTGTACTGTGAAAATATTGAACAATCTAAGCAACATGAGCTGAATAGATGATATATCTCCGTGGGCGAGCAGTTAGGTGATCATGTGTCATGTGCATCTGCATAGGAGTAGTTGGGGATGGAGGAGGGTAAGTGTGTGTCTGTGCGACAGATCTCAAGGCTAACTAAGTGCATGTCTGTGCGACAGACTATGGCAAGCGTGAGTACGGATGGACTTATATATCTTATTAACTGTAGTGGGAGGAGTTACAATCAGCTGAGCATCAGCTGATGCTTCAGTCATGCCGTGTTCTGCCTGAACTACGCCTGAGCTACATTCGTCGCTCAAACTTAATTTCAGTCAGGACCATTTGTTAATGTCATTGTAGAGGTCTTGAACTTATGTTTGGAGGCAGGCTTCACTCTGAAGGGTTCAGATTCTGAGCTATCAGCAGGCAAAAACTCACTATGGTTTGAACCCCCCAAACACAAAGACGTAGTAGTTCAGTTCTAAGATCATTCAGGGGTGCACTCTCTGAATGGTTGGAAGAGGTGGCATGCCTTAATATTTAAAGAGAGTAGCTCTTACTCTGCAGAGATTTCACCATTATTAGATCATGTCACATGTTGGCATGATGAGCAAAAGACGTTCCATGACCACATTATCCACATCTACCTATTGGATACTGATGTTTTCCAGGTCTTCTTGGAAAGCATGTCTCTATGTCACCATTGTCTTCCTTATTCGGCTGTTGATTCTAGGGATGCGATATGGGCTTTAAAATGTATCATGATAATTTCTGATATTTATTGCGATAACGATATCAATGACGATAATTTAGGGAATCCTGTTTTTTTAGAGAAAAGTATTATATTTCCTATTTTTACCCAAAATAGGGTGTTGTGAGCAGTACACACATTTAATACATACTGGAAGCCGGAGGGCGCGCTTGCGTAGAAACTCCACATATGCATAGTAGAAGTAATGCTCCAGGAAATCACTAATATGGACAGAGGTATCCAGTGATCGCTGTAGCTGAATAAAACGCAGATAGAGAAATCTTTACTGAGGAAACCTGAAGACAATAAACATGCGATTGCACAAAATACATGGTCTTTGTTCTTCAAGCAATCTTGGGTATTTGTAAAGTGTATTTATAAAGCAATGGTAATCGACATAGCCTTTATCACTGTATATAATGCTATAAAATAGTATGATTTCTGCCTTATTCTGATACGAAAGCACAGCTGATCTCAAAAATAAGTTATTTCAAACACTCGACTATGTTATGAAGTTAATATGGAGAAAAAGCACGTCAATGAATAATATCTTTCTTGGACAACAGGTTTGTAACCGACTCATACACATGTAAAACTGTATTGCACACGTGCTACTGTAGTACATTTATTCAAGGCTCAGACCGATTTTTGTCGCACTATACAGTGTTATCCAAACCTGTTCCAGATTGTAGAAGGAGCTGCTCAATTTCATGTTCGCCTTCCTTCACATCACTCCACACAGTCGCATACAGAAATATGTCAACAACTAGATTTGATCATTATTATAGCGGGAAGACTAATTCTTATCGTGGGGAGAATTTTTACCGGTATATCGCAAACGAAAAGATATCGCCCATCCCTTGTTGATTCCCTCCATCAGTGGCCACTATGCACAGAAGGTTGATAAATTGCTGCACTTCCTTGATCAGCTGTCCTTGAACCATCAGTGGACTTTGGTCTGTGTACCTCCCACTCTCTATGATTGGTCTTCTCTGATCAGCTTCCTGGCCTCTGCACTCAGGCTGATTGTCACTTAGTGGATACGTTTGTCTTGGCTGGTGGAGATGTTATATTTCCAGAATGATCAGGAATGCTGTTCTCTGGTTAGACACTGGAGAGGATAATTACAATTTTGATGTATACTGGACATAACATTGAATTACTCCATGAGAGGAAGAAATAATGATTGAGTTACTTTCCCCCCAACAAAATGAAGTAGCTGCACGAAAGCTAGGCAAGCATTGTCTCTTTAACGTACTCATGGGAGACTGAAAATGGTGATTGTGCTAGCATGAATAGCATATTACACTATTGTTAATAGAGCGATTTAATAATATTGCAAATGTACCTAAACCCCTTGCACCTAGAGAAATAGTGTGAATAATGAATAGCTAAATAGCTGTGTTAATGTGGACCCTCTTGAATCAAACTATAGCACAGTTGAAATGAAGTCACATGTAGCCAATGAAATGTCCATGTCATCAAAGTCCCTTCTTGGCGAGTTCACGCGAATCAGTCCTTGAAATGCCTCTCAGATAAGCAGCTCAGCTCCTTTATACATGACCGGGGAAATGCCACTCCACAAGTTATCACCAGTCTCTGACTAAACATTGTCATTTAAATCACCGATAAATCTGACGATGGCTGTCTCATAATGGTTTCTAAACACAAGATCACGAAATTGCATTTCTCCCAGCGTTTTTAATGGGATATGTCAAAAACATCTGAATTATCAGAATTTAACGAGCATTTCAGTTACTATTTCAACTGTCTGACGCAACGGAATAAATTATGCTTTATTACTGCTTGTTGTATGTCATTTAACTTGTATGTGACAAATAAAATCTTGAATCTTAGATCTTAGATCTTGAAGAATGTGCTCAGTAGCTGCATGAAATCCTTGCCTCTGAAGAGAAGGCACTGTGCATTGTCACACTCAGTAAGAACATGGACATCAGAAACGATTGTAATAAATATCACGTATATCTCTCCTAAGCATAGTAGGGAAACTGTTCATTTTGAGTTGTCCTTAAGCACCTTCAGGCTCCTGCTGAGAGAGTTTATCCAGAGTCACGGTGTGGGTTCTGAATCACTGTCGACATGATCTTATCACTCCTACGGTTGCAGAAAGTGCAGGGAGCAGCAGTAACCCTTTAATATGGACTTGCTGATCTCGTCAAGGAATTTATCTGGCTAGCAGAGATGGTCTCTTCAAGATCTTGGTCAAGATAGGTTGCTAACATTCATTAGCATGAACAAGTCCTTCCATGATGAACGTGACTATGAAGGAAACTGTTGTCTTTGATGGCTCAACATATGAACTGGTGTCAAACAGGGCTGTGTTTAGCTCTCACACATTTAAGCATCTTTTCCGCTGTCCAGCTGAAGCACACCTTTGGGTCTGCTACTGAAGGCTCTACCTTCCTTCTGTTTGGAGCAGTCTATGAATCCTGGTAAACAGTATCTTTGAATAGTGACTAAATAGCTTTAAGCAACACAGTTTCCAAACAGCTATGCCCAGGGAGATATAGCTACAGCATGGGCAAGTTTCAAGATAATTAGGATGCATGACGGAGTATTTATGTGCCTCTTACTTCCGGGTTCGTACAGGTTTCGGAGAGTTGTTGAGAGGGTAAAACTCCTTATATGGGCATTTCTCCCTTAAAATTCTCACCCAAGACGTAAAGTGTGTGGTGAGAATTAGAAACCGTGAAGCATGTAGTAATGGAGTGTGAAATTCTTCATGCTGCAGAAACCGCATGTTTTCTGATCTGTTGAAATCCGGAGTCTCATCTTTATGTTTAAAATCGATACTTGAAAACAAGAAATATAAAACAACAAACAAAAAAGTTTGTTATAAGTTTTTACTCCACACTGGTCTTAATTTGAGGATTTAATCTAAGAGATGGAGTACTTCAGATGAACTGAAGAGGGCAGCAATACGCCTTTGAAGCGTCTAAGCTGCCGCAAATTATACAGAAGAAGAAGAAAATTGCAACCCCGCGCATACATCAACCAGAGCAAGAACACGCCAATCAATGAGCTTCATCCGGCTGCAGTGCTGTACGGGACTTGCTCGAGAAGAATGTCTCCAAAGAAGTGTGTTCCTCAGATGTCGCAAGTTTTGAGGGAGAATGCAATTGGCATGCTGGCTGCAGGAATGTCCATCTGAGCTGTTGCCCATGAATTGAATGTTCATCTCTCTACAATAAGCCGTCTCCAAAGGCGTTTCAGAGAATTTGGCAGTACAAATTCCAACCGGCCTCACAACCGCAGACCACGTGTAACCACACCAGCCCAGGACCTCCACATCCAGCATCTTCACCTCCAAGATCATCTGAGGCCAGCCACCCGGACAGCTGTTGCAATCATCGGTTTGCATAACCAAAGAATTTCTGCACAAACTGTCAGAAACCGTCTCAGGGAAGCTCATCTGCATGCTCATCATCCTCATCGGGGTTTCGACCTGACTGCAGATCGTCATCGTAACCAACTTGAGGGGGCAAATGCTCACATTCGATGCCGTCTGGCACTTTGGAGAGGTGTTCTGTTCATGGATGAATCCCGGTTTTCACTATACAGGGCTGATGGCAGACAGCGTGTATGGCGTCATGTGGGTGAGCGGTTTGTTGATTTCAACGTTGTGGATCGAGTGGTGGCCTATGGTGGCGGTCGGGTTATGGTATTGGCAGGCATAAGTTATGGACAACGAACACAGGTGCATTGTATTTATGGCATTTTGAATGCACAGAGATACCGTGACGAGATCCTGAGGCCCATTGTTGTGCCATTCATCCATGACCATCACCATGATAATGGTAATGCACGGCCCCATGTTGCGAGGATCTGTACACAATTCCTGGAAGCTGAAAACATCCCAGTTCTTGCTTGGGCAGCAAACTCACCGGACATGTCGCCCATTTAGCATGTTTGGGAGGCTCTGGATCGGCGTATACGCCAGCGTGTTCCAGTTCCTGCCAATATCCAGCAACTTCGCACAGCCATTGAAGAGGAGTGGACCAACATTCCACAGGCCACAATCAACAACCTGATCAACTCTATGCGAAAGAGATGTGTTGCACTGTGTGAAGCAAATGGTGGTCACACAAGATACTGACTAGTCCCCCCCCCAATACAGTAAAACTGCTCATTTTAGAGTGGCCTTTTATTGTGGCCAGCCTAAGGCACACCTGTGCAATAATCATGCTGTCTAATCAGCATCTTGATATGCCACACCTGTGAGGTGGATGGATTAACTCAGCAAAGGAGAAGTGTTCACTAACACAGATTTAGACAGATTTAAAAGTATTTGAGAGAAATAGGCCTTTTGTGTACATAGGAAAAATCTTGGATCTTTGAGTTCAGCACATGAAAAATGGGTGAAGTGCATGAAGTGTTGCGTTTATAATTTTGTTCAGTGAAATATTCTCATAAATCAGTGAACTTCACAACATGTGGCTAGGGTTGGGTGTTGTTTGAATTTTATCCATTCTGATTCTGATTTTGCTTATTGGTTTCAATTCTTAGCGATTCCCAGTTTAGATTCCAAAGTTGTAAAAAAAGTTAAGTAAAACAATATGATCTGTGTGAACATTTAACCTACTTACTGATCATTTGTTTGCAAAAAATATATATATTTATGTCAGAGGTGGAAAGAGTACAAAAATATTCTACTGAAGTAAAAGTACCATTACATTAATGAAATTTTACTTAAGTACAAGTAAAAGTACCAGTCTAAAAATCTACTCAAGTAAAAGTAAAAAGTAGCTCATTTAAAATTTACTTAGTTAAAAA
The DNA here is from genome assembly GCF_018340385.1 of Cyprinus carpio. NCBI lineage: Eukaryota > Metazoa > Chordata > Actinopteri > Cypriniformes > Cyprinidae > Cyprinus > Cyprinus carpio. The sequence continues at coordinate 8,183,080 of NC_056573.1, forward strand.
TTTACTTAGTAAAAATTACTTAGTTACATTTTAACAGTGGGAGGGAGTCAAAAATGAAACAGGCCTAGGGTGTCAAACTCAGTTCCTGGAGGGCCACAGTCCTGCACAGTTTAGATATAACCCTAATTAAACACACCTAATCCAGCTATTCTAATCATTTAGGCTTATTTGAAAACTACATGATACTGTGCTGGAGCGGGGTTAGAACTAAACTCTCCAGGAACTGAGTTTGACACCCCTGGGATAGGCCTATTAATCTCAAACCAGTTGTTTTTAATTAAAGGAATCAGTTATTTAGAAAAATAAGACATTTAGGCTGTTACCAGGCAAATCAGTATCAACAAACTCATCTTTTCAATGCAGAGGAAATGCAGAAGCTTCATCGGAAGTGGCATTGAGATGTATTTACACACTGTTTAGTGCAGGACAAGAATGCATTTAACCTGCAGTTACAAATGCATGAATAATGTTTTGATATGCAAGACATAAAATGTTGAATTCTCATTTGAAATTATAAGAAATTAATTATAAAAAAAAATCAAAAGATACTTTAAATGTGAAATTAAAATGGGCAGTATGTGTCAGCAAGTAACAATTAATAAATTATTATTGAACATAAAAACTAAACATCAAAACGACTGATTCCTTCAGGAACGAAACACTGTCATGTTGCTCAGAGACGCAAAACTGTGCTATGGTGGCTGTGTTTGGAATTATTATTTGTTGTAGAAATAGAGCAAAAACAGGCAATATGGTGTCTAAAACGCAAGTCTCTTAATTAATTTGTTTAATGACCTGTTGTTAATATATATATATATTATATATATATATATATATATATATATATATATATATATATATATATATATATATATACACATATATATATATACATATATATTATGTGTGAATATGTAATCATGATGATTTTGGAGGAAAAGACGGCATTCTTTGTGTGATTTTGATTTACTATATGAAATGATATAAATATGTAAATTTTCTGCCCCTATATCTTTAATTTTGTGATCATTCTAAATGCACTTTACAAGACTGAATTACACAGTGAAAGAACGCACTATAAATGCGCGCGCACATCATTAAAACAACAATTATGATTTTATCGCAGACGATATATATCGCACACTCCGCACCAGTCTTTTTGGCTAATTTGTGCAAAACCTATTGCTAAAATGTCAAAGCTTCATTTTAACCACCAATGCAACGATGCAGTTATTTAGCTTACCTCTACATGCTTGCGAAGGGTTGATGTCTTGTCGAGATGCTAGTTTGGTCTCCCTAGGAAAGCACAGCTTATAATAGAGTATAAATATGGCCAGGGGTTCACTTCATTTCCTTCGAGTTCAACTTCAGAATATGACGGGGTTTCGTTTTCAGCGGCGTCTGCACCACTAACGCCTGTTTTGTGCGTCTGCATCTTTCCTGTGATTTTAGCGCCAGTTTGCCCTGCTTCCCATTATTTACTGCAGTAGTTTCCAGTGAGCTAATTTTTTTTTTTTTTTACTCAGTAATTAATGTGTTTTAAAATGTAGCGAAGTACAATACTTCAAACAAAATATACTTAAAAGTAAAATTACAGATTTTAAAAATTACTTTAAAAAGTAGAAGTACACAAAAAAGCTACTCAATTACAGTAACGCGAGTAAATGTAATTCGTTACTTTCCACCTCTGATTTATGTGCAGTGTTTTGACAATAAAATAATGTTCAGATCTATATATTTCCTTGACCAGTTTTTAGCAGCAATTTACCAGCAGGCCTGAGTAGTAAGGTTTTTTATACAGGTGCTGATCACATAATTAGAATATAATCAAAAAGTTGATTTATTTCACTAATTCCATTCAAAACGTGAAACTTGTATATTATATTCATTTATTACACACAGACTGATATATTTCAAATGTTTATTTCTTTTAATTTTAATGATTATAACTGACAACTAAGAAAAAATCCCAAATTCAGTATCTCAGAAAATTTGAATATTGTGAAAAGGTTCAATATTAAAGACACCTGGTGCCACACTCTAATCAGCTAATTAACTCAAAACACCTCCAAAGGCCTTTAAATGGTCTCTCAGTCTAGTTCTGTAGGCTACACAATCACGGGGAAGACTGCTGACTTGACAGTTGTCCAAAAGACGACCATTGACACCTTGCACAAGGAGGGCAAGACTCAAAAGGTTATTGCAAAAGAGGCTGGCTGTTCACAGAGCTCTGTGTCCAAGCACATTAATAGAGAGGCGAAGGGAAGGAAAAGATGTGGTAGAAAAAAGTGTACAAGCAATAGGGATACCCGCACCCTGGAGAGGATTTTGAAACAAAACCCATTCAAAAATGTGGGGGAGATTCACAAAGAGTGGACTGCAGCTGGAGTCAGTGCTTCAAGTACCACTACGCACAGACATGCAAGACATGGGTTTCAGCTGTCACATTCCTTGTGTCAAGCCACTCAGAAGTGTCAGAAGTATCTCGCCTGGGCTAAAGACAAAAAGGACTGGACTGCTGCTGAGTGGTCCAAAGTTAGGTTCTCTGATGAAAGTAAATTTTGCATTTCCTTTGGAAATCAGGGTCCCAGAGTCTGGAGGAAGACAGGAGAGGCACACAATCCACGTTGCTTGAGGTCCAGTGTAAAGTTTCCACAGTCAGTGATGGTTTGGGGTGCCATTTCATCTGCTGGTGTTGGTCCACTGTGTTTTCTGAGGTCCAAGGTCAACGCAGCCGTATACCAGGAAGTTTTAGAGCACTTAATGCTTCCTGCTGCTGACCAACTTTATGGAGATGCAGAATTTCATTTTCCAGCAGGACTTGGCACCTGCACACAGTGCCAAAGCTACCAGTACCTGGTTTAAGGACCATGGTATCCCTGTTTTTAATTGGCCAGCAAACTCGCCTGACCTTAACCCCATAGAAAATATATGGGGTATTGTGAAGCGGAATATGCGATATGCCAGACCCAAGAATGCAGAAGAGCTGAAGGCCACTATCAGAGCAACCTGGGCTCTCATAACACCTGAGCAGTGCCACAGACTGATCGACTCAATGCCACACCTCATTGCTGCAGTAATTCAGGCAAAAGGAGCCCCAACTAAGTATTGAGTGCTGTACATGCTCATACTTTTCATGTTCATACTTTTCAGTTGGCCAAGATTTCTAAAAATCTTTTAGAAGTAATATTTTAATTTTCTGAGATACTGAATTTGGGATTTTCCTTAGTTGTCAGTTATAATCATCAAAATTAAAAGAAATAAACATTTGAAAAATATCAGTCTGTGTGTAATGAATGAATATAATATACAAGTTTCACTTTTTGAATGGAATTAATGAAATAAATCAACTTTTTGATGATATTCTAATTATATGACCACCACCTGTATATGGTAACGGCAGCCATTTTTGACAGATATATTCGCCAACCATTTGTATTTCAAAATTTTAACTACAAATATTAAACTATAGTTACTATAAATTAACTATGCAAACTTTGTGGTTACTGTGTAGTATACCATAAATAGCATAATTATGGTTACTATAGTAAAATTGTAAAAACTGTGCAAATACCTAGTAAATAGTTAAACTAGTTACTATAGTAAAACATGGTTCATTTATGAGTTAATGAGTTAACACAGAATAGATACTATACATTTTACAGGCGCCTTGCTCAAGGGGACCGAAGGGGGTAAAAATGCTGGTGCTTTTTCTATTTGCATGTGTTTTCTGAGGTTGCAGCGCACTGAGCTCTCTCAGTCACCATAAATTCTGCTTGTTATTGCATCTCATCGTCAGCTTTTGGGTTAATTTATTAATTTATATGTCTGTCCATCTGTTTACTGCTCAGACTAAAATACACCATAATGATACAGATCCCCCTTCTGCTTGTCACTGTTGTATGGTTCAGTGTATTTTGGTGCTAATGTGGCAGCCCAGTATATTAAGGTCTGGCTGACACAATCTATTAACCGCCCACTCTGCAATTACTTTTTTATGTGAGTATGTCATTTTTAACTGTCGCACAAAACTGAATTTGCAAAAACTAAATATCCAAACTGCTATTCCATCTGAAGAAACCTTATTTTGTATCTGAAACTAAGATAGTCAATTTAAGTAATAATATATATATTTGTATCTGAAACTAAGATAGTCAATTTAAGTAATAATGATATAGTAACAAGATAATAGTGCTAATACTGTAGAATGCTGCTTTTGTATCTGAAACTAAGATAGTCAATTTAAGTAATAATGATATAGTAACAAGATAATAGTGCTATAGAAATGTTACATTATAGTGGTGCAGTATTCTATATTAACAGGTTAGTATATTAACAGGTTTAAACTGCTACAGAGATGTGCTGTTCTACTTTAGTAGTTAATGCATTAACACAACACCTCCCCTTTAGAGATGCAGATGTAACTATCACATTTATAACACCTCAATGCTGCATTTATGTCATGCACTGTGCCTTACAATATGGAATGCCAAACCTGACAAATTTAAAAATAAATAAATAAATAAATATACAAAGAAATGTAAAAATGTAAATACATATACAGGTCCTTCTCAAAAAATTAGCATATTGTGAAAAAGTTCATTATTTTCCATAATGTAATGATAAGAATTAAAGTTTCATATATTTTAGATTCATTGCACACCAACTGAAATATTTCAGGTCTTTTATTGTTTTAATACTGATGATTTTGGCATACAGCTCATGAAAACCCAAAATTCCTATCTCAAAAAATTAGCATATCATGAAAAGGTTCTCTAAACGAGCTATTAACCTAATCATCTGAATCAACTAATTAACTCTAAACACCTGCAAAAGATTCCTGAGGCTTTTAAAAACTCCCAGCCTGGTTAATTACTCAAAACCGCAATCATGGATAAGACTGCCGACCTGACTGCTGTCCAGAAGGCCATCATTGACACCCTCAAGCGAGAGGGTAAGACACAGAAAGAAATTTCTGAATGAATAGGCTGTTCCCAGAGTGCTGTATCAAGGCACCTCAGTGGGAAGTCTGTGGGAAGGAAAAAGTGTGGCAAAAAACGCTGCACAACGAGAAGAGGTGACCGGACCCTGAGGAAGATTGTGGAGAAGGACCGATTCCAGACCTTGGGGGACCTGCGGAAGCAGTGGACTGAGTCTGGAGTAGAAACATCCAGAGCCACCGTGCACAGGCGTGTGCTTTTGAACCAGAAACAGCGGCAGAAGCGCCTGACCTGGGCTACAGAGAAGCAGCACTGGACTGTTGCTCAGTGGTCCCAAGTACTTTTTTTGTTTTTTCGGATGAAACCAAATTTTGCATGTCATTCGGAAATCAAGGTGCCAGAGTCTGGAGGAAGACTGGGGAGAAGGAAATGCCAAAATGCCTGAAGTCCAGTGTCAAGTACCCACAGTCAGTGATGGTCTGGGGTGCCATGTCAGCTGCTGGTTTTGGTCCCACTGTGTTTTATTAAGGGCAGGGTCAATGCAGCTAGCTATCAGGAGATTTTGGAGCACTTCATGCTTCCATCTGCTGAAAAGCTTTATGGAGATGAAGATTTCGTTTTTCACCACGACCTGGCACCTGCTCACAGTGCCAAAACCACTGGTAAATGGTTTACTGACCATGGTATTACTGTGCTCAATTGGCCTGCCAACTCTCCTGACCTGAACCCCATAGAGAATCTGTGGGATATTGTGAAGAGAAAGTTGAGAGACGCAAGACCCAACACTCTGGATGAGCTTAAGGCCGCTATCGAAGCATCCTGGGCCTCCATAACACCTCAGCAGTTCCACAGGCTGATTGCCTCCATGCCACGCCGCATTGAAGCAGTCATTTCTGCAAAAGGATTCCCGACCAAGTATTGAGTGCATAACTGAACATAATTATTTGAAGGTTGACTTTTTTTTGTATTAAAAACACTTTTCTTTTATTGGTCGGATTAAATATGCTAATTTTTTGAGATAGGAATTTTGAGTTTTCATGAGCTGTATGCCAAAATCATCAGTATTAAAACAATAAAAGACCTGAAATATTTCAGTTGGTGTGCAATGAATCTAAAATATATGAAAGTTTAATTTTTATCATTACATTATGGAAAATAATGAACTTTTTCACAATATGCTAATTTTTTGAGAAGGACCTGTATATATACACTCACCTAAAGGATTATTAGGAACACCTGTTCAATTTCTCATTAATGCAATTATCTAATCAACCAATCACATGGCAGTTGCTTCAATGCATTTAGGGGTGTGGTCCTGGTCAAGACAATCTCCTGAACTCCAAACTGAATGTCAGAATGGGAAAGAAAGGGGATTTAATCAATTCTGAGCGTGGCATGGTTGTTGGTGCCAGACGGGCCGGTCTGAGTATTTCACAATCTGCTCAGTTACTGGGATTTTCACACACAACCATTTCTAGGGTTTACAAAGAATGGTGTGAAAAGGGAAAAACATCCAATATGCGGCAGTCCTGTGGGCGAAAATGCCTTGTTGATGCTAGAGGTCAGAGGAGAATGGGCCGACTGATTCAAGCTGATAGAAGAGCAACTTTGACTGAAATAACCACTCGTTACAACCGAGGTATGCAGCAAAGCATTTGTGAAGCCACAACACGCACAACCTTGTGGCGGATGGGCTACAACAGCAGAAGACCCCACCGGGTACCACTCATCACCACTACAAATAGGAAAAAGAGGCTACAATTTGCACGAGCTTACCAAAATTGGACAGTTGAAGACTGGAAAAATGTTGCCTGGTCTGAAGAGTCTCGATTTCTGTTGAGACATTCAGATGGTAGAGTCAGAATTTGGCATAAACAGAATGAGAACATGGATCCATTATGCCTTGTTACCACTGTGCAGGCTGGTGGTGGTGGTGTAATGGTGTGGGGGATGTTTTCTTGGCACACTTTAGGCCCCTTAGTGCCAACTGGGGATCGTTTAAATGCCACGGCCTACCTGAGCATTGTTTCTGACCATGTCCATCCCTTTATGACCACAATGTACCCATCCTCTGATGGCGACTTCCAGCAGGATAATGCACCATGTCACAAAGCTCGAATCATTTCAAATTTGTTTCTTGAACATGACAATGAGTTCACTGTACTAAAATGGCCCCCACAGTCACCAGATCTCAACCCAATAGAGCATCTTTGGGATGTGGTGGAACAGGAGCTTCGTGCCCTGGATGTGCATCCCACAGATCTCCATCAACTGCAAGATGCTATCCTATCAATATGGGCCAACATTTCTAAAGGATGCTTTCAGCACACACACACACACACACACACACACACACACACACACACACACACACACACACACACAAAGAAAAGTAAATAAATAAATAATTTACACCTTTATTTCCTTATGTATTTTTTCCCCCGCATTTATTTATCCACACTTATATATATCTACACAAATAAATCCAAACATATATATTTATTTACATATTTGTTTCTATATTTATTTATTTCCACATTTATTTATTTCTACATTTATGTATTTTGACATTTATTTATTTATACATTTCTTTGTCCTTAGGGTAATGAGGAGGGCATGATTTACCTCAGGAATAGTAATCAAGTCAAAGTAGACGAGTTGTAAGCTTTGAAACCACAGTGACAACTTGTGGTGCCCAAACCAAATACAAGAATTGTAGTCTACATCAGTGGTTCCCAACCTCTTTCCTGGAGGCCCCCCAACACTGCACATTTTTTCCAACACAGCTGATGATTTGAATCAGGTGTGTTTGATTAAGGTGACATGGAAAACATGCAGTTTTGGGGGGCCTCCAAGAACGTGGTTGGGAACCACTGGTCTACATGATGGGCCTGTTGATAGTGGGATGAATGTCTTAGGTAGGCAATATGACCAAAATAATATAACCCTAAACCCCTGCCCTAAAGGGACATGTTAAGTCATTTAATATTACCCTAAATGTATGTATACTATGGAATCCCTAAAGCAGGGGTCACCAAACTCGGTCCTGGAGGGCCGGTGTCCTGCAGAGTTTAGTTCCAACCCTAATTAAACACACCTGAACCAGCTAATCAAACTCTAACAATTTCAGGTATACTTGAAACCTCCAGGCAGGTGTGTTGAGGCAAAACAGACTTGGAGCTAAACTCTGCAGGACACTAGCCCTCCAGGACCGAGTTTGGTGACCCCTGCCCTAAAGGGACATGCATGTTGGAGGGAAAAATACGATGTGGGAGGAAAAAATATTTTCAAATCTTTTGTGCCCCTTGCAAAACCAGAGTTCAGAGTTCAGACAAAGACTTCCTGTTTACTTTACAGCTTGCAGTGGTTCATACAGCTCCATATGTTCGTAATGGAGTGTTTCATAGAGTTTTATTTAGAACTTGTACTCAAGTATAAAGAAATACAGTTAGTAGTTCAAGGAATGGTTTTGGGGCATTCTGAAACACTTAATTTGGCTAATGTACTAAAACAGTGACAGTGGAGGACCAAATTCAGTATAAATAATTACTATTAATACTAATAACATTATTAATATTAATAGCTTTATCAATAATTTTACTATTAATAAAATACCGTTTACAAACAGGCAGAATAGGACAGAATTATTATCATTATTATTATTACTTTGTATATTTATTTATTAATTTATTTCTACATTTTTACATTTCTTTGCATATTTATTTATATATTTATTTATTTATAATTTTGTCAGGTTTGGCATTCCATACTGCAGTGGGTGGATCATGTAGCTCTGACACGAGAAGCTCTTGCCTTGTGCAAAATAGCAGCATTAAATATTCAGTCTGGAAGTGCACTCTTTCATCCTTTTCCAAATTTAATGTGGGGCTAAGAATGCACTTCCAGCTGTCTCTTTGCTTCAACATGGACTTAGTACAATGCCATTTAAGTATACTGTAGCTGCACTTCGATGCTCTTCTAGTTAATGGTACTTGGTCTGAATTAACAATCTTCCAAATGTTATGGAGAATCTGGTAATGACATTAGAAGATGGGATAGCTAAGATTTTTGTAACATAAATTCTCTGACACAAAAGCAGTTCCTTATGCAATTCTAGAACAATGACAGTTTTCCCTAAAACCTCAACTATAACTGATTGTCAGCAAGTGTTCAGGGCAGGTTTACTCGACAGACCATGACAATGCACCTGTAACCCAAATTTATTAATGATCTGCAAATCTGTACTCAGTGACAATCACAGCACACCATTTGCCAGGCAATAACTGCCCCACACCCAGTGATTTCGGCCACAGCCCCTCAAAATGCCTGTGCACGTCCCTGATAGCAAGTAGCTTTGCTGAAATACAGCAAACATTTAATTGGGCAGTATTTCTGTTACATGACAAGTCTGTTACATGACAATTAGCACAAAGCTCAGACAAAAACCAACATCCAGAGGACACTTATATTATAAAAAATATTTAACATAGTGATTGGCATTTCAAGAGATGTAGTAAACTTGAGATATTAATTCACCATGTTAAAAAAAAATACAAATTCTTAATTACAAATTGAATTAAGGCATACCAACTGCAGAGTCTGAACGTGAAATATAACTGACCACAACATTGAATAAACAGAGTTCATTAAGAATCACTTAAGTATGGTCATAAAGTCCAATACAGTCCAATATTCCAAATCCAATAATGTATTAAGACCTCTTTCAAATAAATACATAGTGTTTACAATATGGAAATGCACAAAGGCCCCTCTCATCAACCTATCAGCTTTTGTTGTAATGAGAGTGTGTTGCATTATGCACTTCCATTAGCTGAACCAGAACTATGCGTTTACATTATCAAATCACTGTATTGCTAATGTTTTTATGCCCACTGCATAACATGTAAACATCAACACAGTGATCCAAAGGGCATAGATCAAGCACTTCACTATGCACAAATGTTTAAACAGCATGAATCAAGTATATACTTGTATTGCATGTTCACAATAATGTCCTGTGCTAAAATTCCATCATTTGCAAGATGGTACACTTATTTTGAATGACACTTAAGCAAATTCAACAAAGGAGTGACAATCATTACATGAATTGATATGAATGACATTTTTATTAAACAACTACAATCACAGTAGTATATTGACTGATTTGTTGAACTTCCAACCTTGTAAGCATGTAATAATTATGACAACATAAAGCACTGACAAATAAGCCTGGTGTAAACATAGGCCCCATTTACACTGCATGGTTCAAGTGACCCAATTCCGATTTTTTCCTCTCATGTGGCACAGATCGGATATGAACGGTGAACGTGTAAGCAGGAAAAAACCGCATGGATTCCGATTTTCTCAGATCGGATTCAGGCCTCATTCATATGTGGTAATAAATCGGATATGAATCGGATACGTGGATTTGCGTGTGCCATGTAAGCATACAAATCGGATATTCCCCAGTAAATGCGAGTCGTACGTCATTAAAAAAGTGACGTCAACTCAGGTGAACACCACCAACTGAGATCACATGACTTATTATAGGCACGATGGAGGACGAAGGATACACACAGTGGAGCAATGCGGAGGTTTCATGTCTTTTAAGTCTTTGGGGCGAAGAGACAGTGCAGGCAAAAATGCAGGGTTGTTATGAAAATAAATCCGTGTTTGAAGACATTTCACAAGATATGGGGAGGCACGGTTTAAGCGCTTTTTTCTCCTCCGTACGAGACCAATGTTTTGCTGATTTTTTTGTTGACTTTTCAAAATATTGTGGAAAGCAAAACACTGTATAATTTTATTTGCATCTGTATCCATTGTATTTCGTGCTGTTTTACTTCCTTTTCCGGGTCAGAATGTCTATGTTTGGTAGTTTAAGCAGTGTATAGTGTAAATGCAAAAATCGGATACGGGTCACTTTTAAAAGATGATGTAAGCGGGTCGTCAAAAAAATCGGATATAGTCAGAAAATCGGATTTGGGCATCAAGACCTGCAGTGTAAATGCAGCAATAAATATACAAATCAAACAAACTAAAGTAGATTACAGAAATATAAAAACAAATCTGATGCTTTACCACAGTAGTTTATGTAATTCAAAGTCACTGTAATAAACATATGGAAAAATGTGGGCTGCACTTTTTAAACACTGTCTGTTAGCTTTAGACCAGTGGTTCTCAAACTTTTTTTGGTTGCGCCAAATAATTTCACTAAACATTTTGAAAAATGTATGCTTTTTTAATTTAAAAAACCTACAGGGAAAAAAAACACCTGCATCACTTGAAACATTGAAAAATAGCATAGACTGTTATTGTTATTATTCTCTCTGTTATCTATTTATTTATTGTGGGTTTCATGCTGTCCGCTAAGGCATAGGACACACACAGGCTTTCCTCCTCAAGAGGGTCTGGCTGCAGACTTGCACTTGCACTCTCAGACTTGCACTCTTAGACACTTGCGCTTCCTTTAGTGACATCACTTGCAGTCTTTTTTATTTTGTTCTATGTATTGATCACTTTTTGATTGAATCTCTCAACATTTTACAACAGTAGCCAGGTTGTGAAGAGAAGATAAAAGAAACTAAATTATGAAGTCACTTCCAATCACCACTTGCACTCTTTGCTACCTGCGGTGTCACTTGCAATGACACAAATCGTGTGTTGCCAATGGAGACAAGAACCTGTGGTGGTGATTAAACGATTAAAACTAATTTAGTACTATAATGTACAGGGTCCTGCAAGTCATCTGTAGAAGAAAAAGACAAGACTCACAAATCTGTGGCCATAGAACGGCAAATTATGAACACAATGCGCAAAGTTTCCCTCCCATAGAAAAACAGAAACACTTTATGGTTGTCACAGACTCTCAGGCAGGAAGGGACAAGGAAATGCTGGAGAATACTTCGATTGAGTTTTATTCAGGAAACAAGGAGATCTCAAACACAGGATCATCAGTGATGACAATTAACAGCAGACAAGGGAGAACAGAATGGGCTAGAACTAAATAGGGCAGATAACGAGGGGCAGACAGGTGAGGAGGATAACTGCAGTGATGGGCAGTAGCGTCGCTACAAGTAGTGACGCTAGTAGTTTAACTACATTTCTTAGTAGCGTGGTGGTAGCGTCGCTGCTTTCTTAATCAAATAGCTTTTCATTAGCTAAGCTCTTTTTTTGATCAAGTAGCGTGGTAGCGTCAACAAAAGCTGACGTTACATTATCCAAAGCATTTCTGAAACTCAAGCTCAAATCGGAAATATAACTGCTAAGGATCAATGATCCAGGACCAGTAAAAGTGACGCCACCACCACTAAACCTCGTAACGTCATTGGCTCCTCAAACTGTCAGTCAAACCTCATTATTCTTCCCGCCTCTCTCGTGAATGAAGTGCGGCGCGCAGTTTGGAGGATCTTAGTTTGTTTGCAGTATGAAGGTAAATAAAATAACTGTTAATTGAATAAGTACAGCATTCAATAAGTACAGCGTTCTCTTTACTCAAGAAACACTATATTTATAAAGGCTAATGTTTTTTGTATTTGAGGAGCGGAGAAGAGTGTCTTAGCATTTGTTGTGAAGTCACAGTCAGATAGCTTGTGAAAAGCGCTGAATCTTTTATAATATGATACTTTGGCCAAATAACAGAAAAAAAACTGAGCGCCCACATAGCGACAGAAAACTGTACAACATGCAAGTTCATGATGCCCGTAGATGCCCGTACTGCCTTCGAATGTGGCGTTAATGACGGGGGAAAACATTCGAAACTTGATTTTGGTGAAACGTTAATAAAATAATGAATGACACATGCAACAATGCAAATAAACGTAGCCTAAGTTATTTGTAGGCCTATACATCTGTATGGTAAAATTATACAGTACAGTAAGATTTAATTAATGTTAGCTAATGTAACTAACATGAACGTACAATGAACAAAACATGTATTACAGTATTTATTCATCTTTGTTAATGAAAATACAGTCGTTCATTTGTAGCTCATGTTAGTTCACAGTGCATTAATTAATGACAACAAACACACAGCTTGATTTTAATAATGCATTAGTAAATGTTGAAAGTATTGTTCATTCTTAGTTTTGTGTTCCTACACTAGTTAACTAATGTTAACTAATGAACCTTATTGTGAAGGGTTACCATTTACATTTAGTCATTTAGCAGACACTTTTATCCAAAGCAACTTACAAATGAGCACAATGGAAGAAATCAAAATCAACAAAAGAGCAATGATATATAAGTGCTAAAAAAAAGTCTCAGTTAGCTTAACGCAGTACATGTAGCAAGGATTTTTTTTTTTTTTTTTTAAATTTAGAGGCCTTTTTTGCTTTTGTTAATTGTATAATAAATAAAAAGAAAACAAAGATAGAATACAAAAAGATTAGAGAAGCAAGTGTTAGTTGATTTGGCAAGTGTTAGTTGAAACTGATTTGGAACAGCTGTTGAATAAACAACTAAACTGAACTATTATGTCTGTCTATCTGCTTGACTGACAGTTGTATTGATCACTGAGAGAGCATTGACTTGGTATGATGTTGGTTCAATATAAAAATGATTTATTTATTTTTTTTAAATAGCTTAGATGTAGTAAACTACTTTTGCCGTGTTGTTGTAGCTTAGCTTGCTACATTTCACAGGGCTGTAGCTTTAGTGTAGTAAAGCTTCATTTAATGAAGAGTAACTGTTAGCTTAGCTTACTACATTTTCCAAGTAGCTTGCCCAACACTGGATAACTGATCATGAGACACAAATGGAGACGAAATCAAATGACAAAGACAGGCACAGGAAGGACCAAATAAGGACAACAGGAACTAAGAGCGGGGTAAAACAAGGACACTAAAGTCCACAACACTGACAATGGCTTAATGTATTAAGATGCTATTAAAATATCAAATTCAGTATACAGTTTATTAATATATGATGTTTTATTGACAAGATTCGAGAAGAGCATGATTAGATAATCAACCATTTTGGCACAGGTGCAACTTGTTTAGCCAACCATCCTAACTATCACAATGCATATATATATATATATATATATATATATATATATATATATATATATATATATATATATATATATATATATATATCAGTCGTGGCCAAAAGTTTTGAGAATTACATAAATATTGGAAATTGGAAAAGTTGCTGCTTAAGTTTTTATAATAGCAATGTGCATATACTCCAGAATGTTATGAAGAGTGATCAGATGAATTGCATAGTCCTTCTTTGCCATGAAAATTAACTTAATCCCAAAAAAACCTTTCCACTGCATTTCATTGCTGTCATTAAAGGTCTGATCATTTCAGTAATCATCTTGTTAACTCAGGTGAGAATGTTGACGAGCACAAGGCTGGAGATCATTATGTCAGGCTGATTGGGTTAGAATGGCAGACTCGACATGTTAAAAGGAGCGTGATGCTTGAAATCATTGTTCTTCCATTGTTAACCATGGTGACCTGCAAAGAAACGCGTGCAGCCATCATTGCGTTGCATAAAAATGGCTTCACAGGCAAGAATATTGTGGCTACTAAGATTGCACCTAAATCAACAATTTATAGGTTCATCAAGAACTTCAAGGAAAGAGGTTCAATTCTTGTAAAGAAGGCTTCAGGGTATCCAAGAAAGTCCAGCAAGCGCCAGGATCGTCTCCTAAAGAGGATTCAGCTGCGGGATCGGAGTGCCACCAGTGCAGAGCTTGCTCAGGAATGGCAGCAGGCAGGTGTGAGCGCATCTGCACGCACAGTGAGGCGAAGACTTTTGGAAGATGGCCTGGTGTCACGAAGGGCAGCAAAGAAGCCACTTCACTCCAAAAAAAAAACCATCAGGGACAGATTGATCTTCTGCAGAAAGTATAGTGAATGGACTGCTGAGGACTGGGGCAAAGTCATATTCTCCGATGAAGCCCCTTTCCGATTGTTTGGGGCATCTGGAAAAAAGGGCTTGTCCGGAGAAGAAAAAGGTGAGCGCTACCATCAGTCCTGTGTCATGCCAACAGTAAAGCATCCTGACACCATTCATGTGTGGGGTTGCTTCTCATCCAAGGGAGTGGGCTCACTCACAATTCTGCCCAAAAACACAGCCATGAATAAAGAATGGTACCAAAACACCCTCCAACAGCAACTTCTTCCAACAACCCAACAACAGTTTGGTGAAAGAACAATGCATTTTCCAGCACGATGGAGCACCGTGCCATAAGGCAAAAGTGATAACTAAGTGGCTCGGGGACCAGAATGTTGAAATTTTGGGTCCATGGCCTGGAAACTCCCCAGATCTTAATCCCATTGAGAACTTGTGGTCAATCCTCAAGAGGCGGGTGGACAAACAAAAACCCCACTAATTCTGACAAACTCCAAGAAGTTATTATAAAAAAAATGGGTGCTATCAGTCAGGATTTGGCCCAGAAGTTGATTGAGAGCATGCCCAGTCGAATTGCAGAGGTCCTGAAAAAGAAGGGCCAACACTGCAAATACTGACTCTTTGCATAAATATCATGTAATTGTCGATAAAAGCCTTTGAAACGTATGAAATGCTTGTAATTATATTTCAGTACATCACAGAAACAACTGAAACAAAGATCTAAAAGCAGTTTAGCAGCAAACCTTTTTGAAAACTAATATTTATGTAATTCTCAAAACTTTTGGCCACGACTGTAGAAAATAGGACATATATATATATATATATATATATATATATATATATATATATATATATATATATATATATATGTGAATAATTTTCAACACAGTGGTGCTCAAAAGTTTGGGCACCCCTTGCAGAATCTGTAAAAATGTGAATAATTTTCAAAAAATAAGAGAGATCATACTAAATGCATGTTATTTTTTTTTATTTAGTACTGTCCTGAGTAAGCTATTGTACATAAAAGATGTTTACATTTAGTCCACAAGACAAAAAAAAATTGCTGAAATTATTAAAAGAACCCCATTCAAAAGTTTGGGAACCATTGGTTCTTAATACTGTCTGTGGTTACCTGGATGATGTGGTGTGTCTTTCTGTTTTGTGATGGTTGTGCATGAGTCCCTTGTTTGTTTTGAACAGTTAAACTGAGAACTGTTCTCCAGAAAAATCTTTAAGCTCCTGCAGATTCTTCAGTTTTCCAGCATCTTTGCATATTTGAACCCTTTCCAGCAGCGACTGTCTGATTTTGAGATACATCTCAAAAATCATACTGGGGGTTTCACAAAAGTTTAACTGATGAAAACTTTTGGAATTTGAAGATCAAGGTAAATTGTACTTAATTTGTGTTCCGGGAAATATACAAGTATCTTCTGTTGCTTACGAAGGGGCAGAACTAAATGGAAAAAAATTATATTTCAACAAAATAAGAAAAATTTGGCCATCTTCATCATGTTCAAAAGTTTTCACCCCCCATCCTCCTATCCTTTTCACTCTATCTCCAGCTGTAGATGCTAGCGTGATGCTGCCTCCACTAGTCGCTCAAGCTCAGCCACCTTACTTTTACCCTTCCGCTTTTTCTTTTCCCCATCAATTGCCTGCAGCCCCCGCTGCAGATGCCCAGGTAGGGCATCTTCAGCCAGCAATGCAAGCATACTGGCCTCCTCCCTCATTTCCATCTTTCTCTTCCTACGGGCTTCCCCAAGCAACAGGGGCTAATCCGTGCAGGAGGCTGCCTCTGCAAATGGTTACGGCCCCTTCTTATTTTCCTTCTAACTCTTCTACCCAAACTAAACCTCAGTATACTTTATTCACAGCAGCCCCTCTACCTACTCCTAGGAACCACCTCCTGTGCCTAATACCACCAAATCTCAGATTCTTGCAGGTGTGGATATTAATCTCTCCTCTCCAATTGCTGTTCAAAACTAGCCCAATTCCGTTTTGAGGGGGGTCCATTGGTATCGGTCTTTGTCAGTCATGTGTATTTATTATGTGTGACGTCACCGAAGCACCATTTTGAAGGTATCGTCGCATTGAGCAGTGAATTGAAAGTATACAGAGCAGTGCAGTAAAGACCAATTAAATCGTCATACTAGAGAAATAGAAGCAAACCAAGTAGATACGATAGCTAGATAATTTCAGCAAAGATTTCAGGAACGTAACCTATATAAATTGTCAATGATTAACAACACTGATCCATACTACCTGACCGCAAATTGCCTCCAACCGCGTACTTCAATAATACTATCTTGTTTACGGTATAAAAAATTATATTATTTACTTATATTTGATTATATTGTTTTTGTCTACCACTGATTTGCACATCACGTGAGTCTCTACCATCAAACCTTACCATTTGTTTAACATTTGGCTTCCGTACTTCATTTGGCTGTAACAAGTACTGATAACAAGAAGACAATCAAAAACACATTTATGAAAATACCATTGTACTTTATTATTAATGCAACACTGGGTTAAAAATCAGTTTATAATGCATAACATAAGTTGTGACAAGCAAAATAAACCATCATCATATTGTTTTCTTAAGTGGACACAGTGTAAGTACTATAAAGAAAGTAGAAGATTCTATGATTCTGCCAAACATTTCTGATAACCATTTCAGAAGTGCTAGATGATCTGTCAAATACTCAATAGTGCAATGATGCTTGTAGACATGAAACATTGGGTCATACACTGGGAAGTTGTGGCCTAGTGGTTAAAGAGTTTTATTCCTAACCCTAAGGTTGTGGGTTTGAGTCTCGGGCCGGCAATACCACGACTGAGGTGCCCTTGAGCAAGGCAGCCCCAACTGCTCCCCGGGCACTGCTCCGGGTGTGTGTTCACGGTATTTGTGTGTTCACTGCTTTGTATGTGCACTTTGGATGGGTTAAATGCAGAGCACAAATTCTGAGTATGGGTCACCATACTTGGCTGTATGTCACGTCACTTTATTAGTTTCTCTGTAAAAATCTCTAAACAGTCGATCACTGCTACAGTGTGCCCAAAGGACTCCAAAAACTAGTGAGGCATAATATTGTGCCTGTCAGACTTGTCTAAAACAGTGGTTGTAGATCTAATCTGATATGCATAATGTTAACAGAAGTATTTAAATGAAGTGAGAATTTTCCTTATGTCTGACATGAGAAGCAGCATGAGGCCATAAAAACCTTAATGGCAGGGGTTCTCAATTCTAGCTCTCAAAGTCCATTTCCTACCGAACTTAGTCCCAACCTCAATCAAACTCAAAATACCTATAACTTTCTAGTAATCGTGAAGACCTTGATTTGCCTGTTCAGGTGTATTTTATTAGGGTTGAAGCTCAGCTCTGCAGAAAAGTGGACCTCTAGGGCCAGAGATGAGAACACTTGCAATAAAGGTTCCCAGGTTTTGCATAGTACTTTACTTGTATATGATATGATAATTTATATAATAATTGTCACCAAAAAACTATCAGACATCCTGAACTCATTGAGTTTATGCAACAGCAGTCCATTTTCTTCTGTGCACACATAAGTTACATTCAGTTTGTGGCACTATGTGGTGTCGTGTGAAGCCGACCATCTCAGCCTTGTGTGCTCCTCTGTGTGTAGCTGATCATCTCCTGCAGGCTGGTGGGTCACCGTCTTAGCTGGCTGCAGTGTTTTTTCTTAACTGCTCCCACTTACTGTTTAGTCACACCTACCTATATGAAATGAAAATGTACAAAAGTGTAGTAAGTATTTTTCAAAATTTTAAGAAGTAAAAATAATTTTGTCATTAGAAATGTATTTTAGTTGAAGTATTCAGTTTAAATTGCACTTGAGTGAAGTACAAACTCCCAAATCAAAATTTAATTTCAGAAGTAAAGTAAAATAACTATTTGTATTTAAAATAAATACTTTACACCCATGCACAAGATGACTACATATCATTTCATGGTAAATGATATGTTTCTGCTCCTTCGCTCCCTGGTTGTCTGTTGTTAATAGCATTGATAATCCAAAACAACATATAACGTAAGCTACTTATGAAAAAAGAAAACAAGCACATATTAAAAATCTCTTACCTTTATGAAAATGTCAAGAGCAAACACACATAAACAGATATATGTTGGCAAAGTGATGTTTTTGCGTATCATTGCTGCAACACAGGCCATCCGATGCTTCTTGGTTTCCACTACATTTTCCAAAAAATCTTTCAAATAAAATTGGAAACCAAAAATATCATACCTAAAATATCTTTTTTTTTACCTTTTCTATCGTGTGATTTACTATTGCAGACTGTCACATAACAAGAACGTACCATTTTATCACTGAAATGAAACAAATGAAAAAGATTATTCTCCAGCTACAAAACATCTCGGCTTTGATACCTTACAAATGGCGGCGGTACCCATAACACACTTCATTTCTCATAAGTATGACGTCACCTGACAAAGACCGATTCCAGGGGGTAAAATACACATTTTATAAGGGGTTCTGCAAACCGCAGACTTGGCAACACTGTAGCATGCCAACTTGATGCTTCCTCTGAAGACTGCTTAGATGTGTTCGACTTGAAGCAGTGCTGATTAGACTGATCATCAAAATACTGTGAGAGCTATAAGAGAGCAGATGTCTCTCGCCGTACTTTGATGTCATACACCGACCAATCTTCAAGTCCAGTTGAACACACCTCTTTACTCTTACATGTCACATGACTGAGTGTAATCACAACCTCTGCTTGAAAATCATGTTTTTTCATATCGCGATATTATCGCAAATGCAATTAATCGTTCAGCCCTGGATACTGCATAAAGAATATGTACAAACCCGATTCCAAAAAAGTGGGGACACTGTACAAATTGTGAGTAAAAAGGGAATGGAATAATTTATAAATCTCACAATAGAATATAAATAACATATCAAATGTTAAACGTGAGACATTTTGAAATGCCATGCCAAATATTGGCTCATTTTGGATTTCATGAGAGCTACACATTCCAAAAAATTTGGGACAGGTAGCAATAAGAGGCCGGAAAAGTTAAATGTACATATAAGGAACAGCTGGAGGACCAATTTGCAACTTATTAGGTCAATTGGCAACATGATTGGGTATAAAACGAGCCTCTCAGAGTGGCAGTGTCTCTCAGAAGTCAAGATGGGCAGAGGATTTCCAATTCCCCAAATGCTGCCGCGAAAAATAGTGGAGCAATATCAGAGAGGAGTTTCTCAGAGAAAAATTGCAAAGAGTTTAAAGTTATCATCATCTACAGTGCATAATATCATCCAAAGATTCAGAGAATCTGGAACAATCTCTGTGCGTAAGGGTCAAGGCCGGAAAGCCATACTAGATGCCCGTGATCTTCAGGCCCTTAGACGGCACTGCATCACATTCAGGAATGCTACTGTAATCGAAATCACAACATGGGCTAAGGAATACTTCATGAAAACATTGTCGGTGAGCACAATCCATGGTGCCATTCGTCGTTGCTGGCTTAATCTCTATAGGTCAAAAAAGAAGCCATATCTAAACATGATCCAGAAGTGCAGGCGTTTTCTCTGGGCCAAGGCTCATTTAAAATGGACTGTGGCAAAGTGGAAAACTGTTCTTTGGTCAGACTAATCAAAATTTAAAGTTCTTTTTGGAAAACTGGGATGCCATGTTATCCGGACTAAAGAGCACAAGGACAACCCAAGTTGTTATCAGCACTCAGTTCAGAAGCCTGCATTTCTGATGGTATGGGGTTGCATGAGTGCGTGTGGCATGGGCAGCTTACACATCTGGAAAGGCACCATCAATGCTGAAAGGTATATCCAAGTTCTAGAACAACATATGCTCCCATCCAGACGTCGTCTCTTTCAGGGAAGACTTTGCATTTTCCAACATGACAATGGCAGACCACATACTGCATCAATTACAACATCATGGCTGCATAGAAGAAGGATCCGGGTACTGAAATGGCCAGCCTGCAGTCCAGATCTTTCACCCATAGAAAACATTTGGCACATCATAAAGAGGAAGATGCAACAAAGAAGACCTAAGACAATTGAGCAACTAGAAGCCTGTATTAAACAAGAATGGGACAACATCCCTATTCCTAAACTTGAGCAACTTGTCTCCTCAGTCCCCAGAGGTTTGCAGACTGTTATAAAAAGAAGAGGGGATGCCACACAGTGGTAAACATGGCCTTGTCCCAACTGTTTTGAGATGTGTTGATTCCATGAAATTTAAAAATCAACTTATTTTCCCTTAAAATGATACATTTTAAACATTTGATATGTCATCCAATAAAATATTGAAATTTGAAACTTCCACATTATTGCATTCTGTTTTTATTCACAATTTGTACAGTGTCCTAACTTTATTGGAATCGGGTTTGTAATATACAGTGCAGTCCAGAGGTAGAAAAAAACATGCTATATCTCAGATTCAATATCAAGAAATTAAATCTGAAAGCTTTATGATTTGGAAAAAATGTAAAACAAAACATATGATGTACAATGGTTAATAAATATTTAAGGTTCTGCACTTTTCTTTGCTAAGTCACACAGATATTCTGGTTTTCAAAGAAGAACACATTTTTAAATCAAGCTCATCATATGCATAACATGATCATCAAGTTTAGCACAAACATGGATTAATAATAATAATAAAAACCTGAATTCTATTAAATTTAAAGAGAAGAGAAGAGACCTGATGTAACAAATTGTATAAAACTGAGTATTGCATAGGCTTGGCATATTACACGTATAGTACATACCAAATTACATTGCAAAAAAAAAAATACAGAATCGCATTCTTGCACGTTACGCTTTTAATCATCATTTTATCTAAAACATTTTAATGTGAGAGAGACAATAAAACATTTATTTTAACTTCAATAAGTTTACTGTAGTTTGGTTGAAAATAATATAATATTGCATTTTAAACAAATATTTATATTTTACAATAAATAATTGCTTGAGGAAAATTGCTATATTATTTTATTATAATGCATATTTGCACTGAGTTCAATGTTTCTGTTTCCTGTGCTCTCTGATACACATTCCATTCAAAGCAGTAAAAAAAAAAAAAAAAAAAAAAGTGTAAGAGATTGTACACTGAAAAATATTATAAACGCAACCCTTTTGTTTTTGCCCTCATTTTTCATGAGCTGAACTTAAAGATCTAAGATTTTTTTCCTATGTACACAAAAGGCCTATTTCTCTCAAATATTGTTCACAAATCTGTCTAAATCTGTGTTAGTGAGCACTTCTCCTTTGCCGAGATAATCTATACACCTCACAGGTGTGGCATATCAAGATGCTGATTAGACAGCATGATTATTGCACAGGTGTGCCTTAGGCTGGCCACAATAAAAGGCCACTCTTAAATGTGCAGTTTTATCACACACCACAATGTCACAAATGTTGCAAGTTTTGAGGGAGCATGCAATTGGCATGCTGACTGTAGGAATGTCTACCAGAGCTGTTGCCCATGGATTGAATGTTCATTTCTCTACTATAAGCCATCTCCAAAGGCGTTTCAGAGAATTTGGCAGAACACCCAACCAGCATCACAACCGCAGACCACGTGTAACCTCACCAGCCCAGGACCTCCACATCCAGCATCTTCATCTCCAAGATCCTCTGAGACCAGCCACCTGTACAGCTGCTGCAACAATCGGTTTGCATAACCAAAGAATTTCTGCACAAACTGTCAGAAACCATCTCAGGGAAGTTCATCTGCATGCTCGTCGTCCTCATTGGGGTCTCGACCTGACTGCAGTTCATCATCGTAACCGATTTTAGTGGGCAAATGCTCACATTCGAGGTGTTCTCTTCATGGATGAATCCCAGTGTTCAGGGCAGAGGGCAAACAACGTGTATGGTGTCGTGTGGGTGAGCAGTTTGCTAATGTCAACGTTGTGGATTGAGTGGTGGCCCATGATGGCGGTGGAGTTATGGTATGGGCAGGCATATGTTATAAACAACGAACACAGGTGCATTTTATTGATGGCATTTTGAATGCACAGAGATACTGTGACAAGATACTGAGGCCCATTGTTGTGCCATTCATCCACAACCATCACCTCAGGTTTTTTTTTTTTTTTTTTAGCTCTCGATGGTGCCGCACACGGCTGCTTCAGTGCTTGGCTCTCCAGTGTTTGTACTATTTTTGTTAGTTTTTCCTGTTTGTTGTTGTCTGTGTGTACTGGACGCTTATCTCACTAAAACAAATTCCTTCTATGTGCAAACATACTTGGCAATAAAGCTCTTTCTGATTCTGATTCATGTTGCAGCATGATAATGCACGGCCCCATGTTGCAAGGATCTGTACATAATTCCTGGAAGCTGAAAACCCAGTTCTTGCATGGCCAGCATACTCACCAGAAATGTCACCCATTGAGCATGTTTGGGATGCTCTGGATCGGCATATACTACAGCGTGTTCCAGTTCCTGCCAATATCCAGCAACTTCGCACAGCCATTGAAGAAGAGTGGACCAACATTCCACAGGCCACAATCAACAACCTGATCAACTCTATGCGAAGGAGATGTGTTGCACTACGTGAGACAAATGGTGGTCACACCAGATACTGACTGGTTTTCGGACCCCCCGGACCCCCCAGTACAGTAAAACTGCACATTTTAGAGTGGCCTTTTAAATAACCATCCTAACTAACAACAATCCAAAAATCACTCATTCTAATCAGAATCTTGATATGCCTGATTCTATCTGTGAGGTGGATGGATTATCTCGGCAAAGGAGAAGTGCTTACTAACACAGATTTAGACAGATTTGTGAACAGTATTAGAGAGAAATAGGCCTTTTGTGGCACAGACCCAGAGCATCCCATTGCTGACAAAACATGGCAGAATCGAGGGAGGGAGGAGCCAAGATGTAGATGGTGTGACTGCTGACATCTGGGGGCTGACCGATGGAGACAGAGCTGGTGGATCCGAAGGCACAGACGGAGGGCCGATGGAGCTAAGCATCGTTGCAGGTTCCGGAGTCCTGGGCACAGCCTAGTCATCCTGACTCCTGGCATACAATATTTTGCACAAGAGCCTTGCAGCTTTAGAAAAAAACAAAACAGAAACAAAATTAAATAACAGATTTTTACATTGCTAACGTTTTTCTACCAAGATTGAACAAATCACCCTCCATTAGGCCTGATTCAAAAATGGGGTGATATGACATCAAAATATACTTACTATTTCCGTTTGTCTTCTATAGCAGCTGATCTGAAAAACAACAAATGTTAATATTTCACAAACACACACACACACAAAGCAAATGATGACCAATGATTTGTTTTCTTTTTAAGAATGACAGTACACTGAGTACAATGTACTGGTCGGTAATATACACCTTACCCGCCTCAGCAGTTTCAGATGTACTGTATGCTCTCTTATAAGCAACCCTTCTTACAATTTTATCTTTGTTCTTGTCTGTAATGAGAAATATATATTAGAAAATAAATGTGATAAGGTTGTCAAACTTGAACAAATATAAACACCAATCTACCACAGTTGACTAATCAGCTCAAGACAAAGTAATTGTATGGCCATAAACATGGTTTTTCAAAGATCATTAACCTCATTACAATGAAGCCAAAATTTTCAGGAAATCAGAAATAAATACACAACTGCCATTGCATGTGTCAAAAACACGACTGACACAGACAAATAACGTTAATTAAATCTTACCTGAAGTCACAGTGAGGTTCCAAAAGGCAGACGGCATACACGCTTGCAGAAGCTGGTAAAATAAGAACATACCACTATATTTTCTAATTAATTTCATAGTTCCCCCAAAACAATTTGAATTCTGTCATCACTCACCCTTAAGATGCTCCAAACCATCTAAGACTTTCGCTCATCTTCGCTGAGATATTTTAACAAAATCTGAGAGATTTATGTCCCTCCAATGAAAAAAAGATTCACCAAAGATGTTCACGTTTCAAAAAGTTGAAAAAAAAAAAAAAAACATCGCCAGAGTAATCCATATGAATTGCGTGGTTTCCTCCAAGTGCCCTAAAGAGACATGATCGGCGATCGCTCTATATAATACTGTTTAAATCATTGGTCTCAAACTCAATTCCTGGAGGGCCACAGCTCTGCACAGTTTACCTCCAACCCTAATCAAACACACCTGACCCAGCTAATCAAGGTCTTCAGGATTACTAGAAACTTCCAAGCAGGTGTGATTTGGAGCTGGCTGGAGCTAAAATCTGCAGAGCTGTGGCCCTCCAGGAATTGAGTTTGAGACCACTGGTTTAAATGTAGACTTACAAGATTCACATTCAAGAGACTTTTGCACGCACATCATATTTTATACACGAAGCTCTCTAGTGGGAGCTCATTATTATACGAACCAATCAGAGCCGTTCAATAGCTCTGGAACCAATCAGGTTTAGTCAGTGTGTTGTCTGAAGTTAAACACAAGTAAACGCTATTTTTTTTTTTTTCATTTTTTTTTTTCATTTATGATGTTGAAATCCTTGTGGGAATTTCAGAAATATATATCAGAAAATAAAGGCGTCAAGCTTGAACAAATTTATAAACACCTAGCTTAGCACCTAGGGCAGCTAGGGCAGCTGTGGCCTAATGGTTAGAGATTTGGACTTGTAACCAGAAGGTCGCAGGTTCGAGTCTCGGTGCTGGTGGGAGGGAGTGAATGAACAGCGCTCTCTTCCACCCTCAATACCCATGGCTGAAGTGCCCTTGAGCAAGGCACTGAACCCCCAGTTGCTCCCCAGGGCGCTGGATATATAGCTGCCCACTGCTCCGGGTGTGTGTTCACGGTGTGTTCACTTCTCACTGCTGTGTGTGTGCACTTGGATGGGTTAAATGCAGAGCACCAATTTCGAGTATGGGTTACCATACTTGACAAATGTCACGACTTCCACTTTCACTTTTATTACAATTAATGTATCATGTAGGATAATGAAAAACAGCCTAATCAACCAAAGTAGCATAACCTTTTAAGTAAAACTGAACAACATATTAAACAACATATTTTAAATATCGCAATGCTTAATAATAGCTGACAAACATTTGTACATTGTAAATGTTAAAAATGATTTTCAAAATATTGTACTTTTCCAAATATTAAAATTATAAATACATTAATATTTAAAATATAACCATGTGTAGGCCTACTGCAATATAAAGTACATTAAAAACCCACTAAAAGTGTAATCATTTTTTATGCTCTTACACAAAGTAGACATATAATATAGGCTACTTTATGGGTAACATAAATATGTTTTCTGTAAATACACTAAAAAAATCACTAAAAGTATGCTTGTGTTTAGTATATTCCTTAAAAGTGTAACTAAAAATATATTTATTAACAGTAATTCTACTATACTTTTTAGAAATATCCTAATAGTGTGCTTGTGTTTAGCATATTCCTTAAAAGTGTAACTATATTTATTACCAAGGTATTTCTAGTATACTTTTTATAAATACATTAAAAGTATGCTTCTGTTTAGCATATTTCTTAGAAGTATAAACTAAGCATATATTTAATACAAAAGTACTTCTAGTATACTGTTTAGAAATATATTAAAATGCAATTCAATATATTTTTAATGCACTCCAAATAAACATGTTGGGAATACACATGTATTATAAACATACTACTTGAATTTCAAGTATATTTTTAATACATTTAGTACTACGTCTTTTTCCCCTGGGTAAAACGCATTTGTTGACGCAACCGTGCAATTTTAACTTCCTTGTATGCAGATTTGGACTGCTTTGACGAACCGTGGTAACACGAGATTCAAACCGGAACTCCTCGCCTATTCTTCAAGTAATTGTACGAAAACTACCCTCTTGTGACCATCGTGCGCTCCTACACCCATATATTAAGCAAAATAATTTCTGACAATAATTAACATAGGCCTAATTTTAGTATTGATCGATCATCAAACTGATTAAAATAATGTAAGAATAAAATAAAATTCACATCATAAGATTTGACCACGTCATGTCGGACTAATTTAAACACTTTCTGCGTCATTACATAATTATAATACATCATCATATCTTATTAATTATGCATGGCACACTCAGTTAAAATAGTTTTGTCATTTATGTGCTCATTTATGGTATCATTTCTAAAAAAAAAAAAAAAAAAAAAAAAAAAAATGAAATTATCTGGGGCACAAGGCATAAAGTGACGCAAAGAAGAGGAGCAGAAAAAATATCAATATATAGGTAAAAATCACAAGTTAACAACTGTGTATTATCCCGTGACGTTTATGTAGTATTTTGAAATAGCATTTTTAAACCATCTTAACTGGCAACACTGACATAGTGGAATGTTTTTGCT
Source organism: Cyprinus carpio (assembly GCF_018340385.1). Classification (NCBI taxonomy): domain Eukaryota; kingdom Metazoa; phylum Chordata; class Actinopteri; order Cypriniformes; family Cyprinidae; genus Cyprinus; species Cyprinus carpio. The sequence goes on from NC_056573.1 coordinate 8,210,228, forward strand.
TAAGTTAACTGCTTATTTAATTTTAATTTATTTTCTTTAAAAAAAAAAAAGCTTCTGTAATTTTATTTAAATATCAGTTACATTACTGCTTGCTTTTTGATTCACCAAAGTGTGTCTAAATGTCTTTTAACCCCTCAACTGTCACTCACATTTTTGAACATAGACGTGAATGTGCATTATCCAAACTTACATTTTTATAATTCATGAATGAAAACATTTTGTAACATGATTTTGATGTACCATTTTCTTGGTAATGCAATGTCTGATTTTAAAATGGTTTACAAAGGATGAATTTTGAGATTTTAAGTTTTCAATTGTTATATAATTTCTGATGATTTCTAAAGTGTCATTTTTTTTTAACAAAGGTCAAAACTCCTGTTATTATGATGTAGATTTTTGAGGTGCACTCTTGTCATAAATTAATCTATTACTTTTCCTACATAATTAAAAAAAAATAAAAAATAAAAAAACAGTGGTAAAATAACTAATTAGGAGTCTTAGACCTTTCCAACAATATATAGTTTGCCGTGATTAGATTAGGATTTAATTGTAAAATAGTGAAGTAAACTTAGGCATCCCACAGAGGGGATGGGTGACAGTTAAGAGGTTAAAAAATACCATGACTAGGACTATAATCTAGCATTCGTAAAATGAAATAATTAAGTTTAAGTATGTCATTTTCCACTGTATGTAAGCACAAAATTGAAAATAAAAATATGGGTATGCTAATTAGACTAACTAGCTAGCCAGCTGGCTAACATCTACGAATAAATTACAAAATGTAGCCTTTATTTTGCTGCCTTTGTTGTCTGTTAGACTATTTTAGGCATTTCATATTGCTAATATTGCCCTTTGTTGTAATAAGTACGTGTCACTGTAGGCATAGTTGTGGGAGTAGCTCATGTCTGGTCTCTTATTTGAACAGATTCACTCATAAAATTCTGTACCTAAAAGGCGCTTCAACTTCTTTATTTATTATCACAATTTATTTACTACTTATTTATGTTAATACTTATCTGAATTTATGTTATGTTACATTATAGTAAAGTTTTTTTTTTTTTTTTTTTTTTTTTTTAAATATGCATTTTCTGCTTTTTTTGGCATGGGGGGTGGATTTGGGGTTGGGTGGGGGGGTAATAAATTGGAATTCTTCCTTTCTTTGTGAATTGCCCCTTTAAGATGCCTCAAGATCTTTATTTTTCTAATTGTCGGATGAGTATAGTAGGCTTTCTATCTTCTATGTTAGTATAGTATAGAATAGTATAGAATGTATCTTCTGAGTAGTAAATATATTCAGAATTTTACAAATGCACTTACGAAATACTCGTTATGAAAGTTAATGAAAGTTATTGTAATAGACACAAATGATATGATTACAAGGACGGGCCTTTTAATGGTCTGAAATGTGCAGTGAGAAGCACAAGCTACTCTGGATGAGGTGAGTGTCAACTGTAGAAGAGTTGGGAGAGATGCGGATTTGAGTTGCTGTCCGGGGTGCTGAATGACGTGCAGAAGTTCCCTGTCCTGGAGGACACTCCAGCTCTTTTGCCGGTGCCTGTTTTAGAAAGCTCATCTCACCTCAACTGAGCTCGGGACGCGTCTATCTGCCGTAGCTTCGCATACCCGCATTTGCTGCATATGCATCAATAGTTTCCTACATTCACCCTGCATTCTTTGTTCACCGTACCAATAAGAAATGTCCTTGACACGGATTTCAGCACTAAACTGCTTGGACTGCAGCAGCGGTCGTGCTCATGACCATGATGAAGATGTGTTTCGTGTCATAAGATGTAAGATGGAATGACATGAATGGTCGGAGGAAGTCGCAATAAGCCATCACAAACAAGTTAGCACAAATGCGTGGAGTGGGAGCGCATAGTACCGCAGACACGGAAGATGTGCTCACCAGCGCCGGCGGCCAATGAGAGTGTTTTTCATCGCTCAACGGAGAGCATGCACAGCTAAATTATGTTCCACCTCTCGAATTGCCGTTTCATCCGCTGGTGGTAGTGGTCGGCTCCGATCGTTGTCCACAAAGACACTGCAGCATATGCGCTCCTTTCTTCAGGAAGAGCCTCAGAATCCTCATTGATTTGAGTTGGTGTGGATCCCAAGTCAATCCACGCAAACGAGCACAGGATCACAAGAGAGGGTGACTGTAATGTGAGCCCCTCCGGTGCAGCTTCTGTGTTCGGAGCATCAAAAACAGCAAAGGGCAAAGGAAGAGAGCCTCGAGCGAGGCATCTTGAGTGCATCTTGTTCATTATTTTTCAGTTGCAGACTAGTATGTACTCGCCGTAGCATATGAAGGCTGCGCAAGGATATTAGGGTAATTTAAACATTTCTCGGTCTTCACTAGCAGACGTGAAATGAGAGTCCCATGCACGATAAAGTTCAACTGCAGGGATGATTGACAGGACGGCCGCGGCACAGCAAGCAATAGCCGTCATTTCAACGTCTTGGTTAAGAATAGACCCGATATAGTCCGGCTATGTGTAACCCACTTCTAGCCAAAATAACCTTGAATTTGGTTTCATGATTTTTTTTTTTTTTTTTTTTTTTTTTGAAAAATAACTTTTGAGATATGTGATATTCCATCATGTAAGCAAAGTCAGCAGCGTTTACAAGGTGTTTGGTTTCATTTCTTTGACATGTTCAATAGGTAGCCAGATCGTAGCCAAGATTTAGCTCGTACCCCACTTATAGTCAAACTTGATTCACTGTAGTTTTTGGCCAGGCAGTGCATGGTTGATATCCCATCATGTTGCAGTGTTAATAAAATCCACAAAGATTATAAATTTATTAGAAAGTAACTAATTACAAATAATTTCGTTACAGTTATTGAGTACATTTTTACATTTTTTCTACTTTCTTTAGTAAATTGTGGTACTTTTACTTAAGTAAAATAAAATTCAAGTATTCAACTTCGCTACATTTATTTTTCACCAAAATTACAAAGTACAAAGTACAAAGTACAAAGAAAAGAAAAGAAAAGAAAAGAAAAGAAAAGAAAAGAAAAGAAAAGAAAAGGACAGTAGGCACAGAGGGAAAAACAGCTTGACGGGCACTTTTCAAACTACTGGAGTGGAGCCCTGCGCTTCAGCCAATAGAGTGGTGGAACTACCGGCCAGATGAAGGCATCTCAGGAGACAGGAACTGAAGCTAACATTGAATTCGGACGTGCTTTGATGCCTTCCTACCTTGGAATGCGTCCTCCGAAGGCAGCATTTTTCAGTTTTCGGATGCAGCCGATGTCACTTTGTAGGCAAAAACCCGGAAGCGAGTTAGCATTTCATCACTTCCGTTCCGGTTCCATCGTTCCAGAGTCAATGGGTTTTTTGAATGGGATTTTGGTTAAATCCCTCAAATAAGGTCTGTGGTTCACACTCAGGCTCAAGATACTTTCACGTTTTATTCTACGACATAAAAAACACAAGTTACACCTCACTCGTGATTTTTTTAAACTGTTAAGTTTCTTAAAAGAGACGGTTGCTAACAAGTTGCTAAATGGGACTACAGGAGCTGGCAGAGACTTGAGGCGCGTTTGACTTGAAGAGGCGCTGCGCAGAATGATCAGTGTATGGCATCAAAGTAACGCGAGAGCGATTCGAAAGCATAAGGATCCGTCTGCTCTCTTATCACTCTCGCGGTACTTTGATGCCATACACTGATCATTCTGCGCAGCGCCGCTTCAAGTCGAACGCGCCTTTAAACATCATCACGTCATCAACGGTTTATCATCTACAGTATTTTCCAGTCTTAGTATAAATTGTAATACAATTAATTGTAAAATAACCAATTAATAGTTTCCCACATTTTATATTGTAGGTTTACGAGGTTTTTTTTATTTTTATTTTTTGCCCTGAAATGCAACACAAGTCTTCAAATGTTCGTTTTATCACTTTTCCTACTGATGCGGAGACTGGTTCGTAAGGTAAACTCATATTACGATTAAACACCACATTTAATGGCTTAGTCACGGTGAAAGTGAAACTTAAATGATGCATATGCTTAAAGCCACTTTAAATGTTTATGGCCACATGAAGCTGTTACACGGAGCATATAGATTGAGGATTTTTTTTCTTAGAAGCAAGGAAAAAAATAACATTTTGTGTAACTTACCCTTAACAAAGCTGAAACGTGGAACTTCATTCACTAAGATAAGTGTAATCTTACCATATCCAAAAACTCGCTCACTCTGCTGTTTATTTAATAGATAAAATGCACTAGAATGTTATTGAATAGTTCGTGGAGACACGTTTTTAATTAAAATATTCATATTAATTAAGGATTTATTGACTTTTAATGCACCTTATTTCGAACATGTACAGAAATACATGATATAAATGAATAAATATGAATTCATATGTCCTTTAGTTATGATTTCAGTTTTAGTTTGGAACTAGTTTTGTATTTATTCCAGTTTATATGAAAAAGTTCATGTAGCGTGGATTAAAATTCATATACAGAGTAAATACTTTTCACTGAACAAGTTAAAAATAAGTTTGAAAATGTTGTGGGGAGCGTGGTGGTGGTGTCCCTAAACTGCGGTAAAGTTGGTGGGCTCTGGTTTTATATTCACACATTCGAACTTCCGTGTTCAATAGCTTTGTTAATATGCATTTAGAAAGGATACTTACAATTATTTTCATTACCGACTATAATGAGCAGTACCTACAATCCGTTTTTCTGCAGAATTCGATGTTTTTAAAAGGCTGAAAAACATGTTCATGCCTATGGAATAGTGTGACGTCATCACCATCAGAGGGACCGTCTACAAATTACATGATACCTCTATGGCAAGTTGCTAAAGATTCTTTTGAGCTGAAAAGCGCTGTTTGGTTTTATTTAAAACATTACAGAGCATGTTGATATATGATACATTTATTATTTATATATTTAATAATCTGTGCCTCAAGTGTAAAATATTTACCTATTACTGTGTTAATTACTGTGGTTTCTTCAATGACACATGATTAAGTTCAATAGCTTTTAAAAGGATTGATGGACTGTTCCTGAACACATTGTAAAATCTTAACTTGACCCTAAAAAACATACTACAACTCTTTATTGTTCAGTAATTGTCTTTATATGGTTAATGTCTACCAGGGGCGGTTCTAGGGTGAGTGGAGATCCGGGGCTTAGCCCAGAAAAATCCATGTATGTGACTTTTTATTTTAATAAATCAGAAAGATGTACCTTGTTTAAAATATACAAAAACAATAAAAAAACAAATTTAAAACATTTTATTTTAAGTTTATCCTTTGTATCCTGACACATATGCTGACATGTTGTGTCTTTATCTCGCTTTTTTTTTTTGTCTCTGTCTCTCATTTTTCTTTTCTTTTCCAATCAAGCCTGACTGGCTACACTCGTCCTGGTAGAACAGGAATAAGAAGCAAACATTAAGCAGTGCACTGACATACTCTTACTCTACAAAGATATACCGGTCAAAGGACTTTATCTCTGTGTTTATGCATTACAGTAAACAGATTCAAGTTATTCAGTCTGGCAGATAAACCGTACCCTCTACTGAAGTCTGTGCATAATTCATATCTCCATGTGTTTCAGTTGTTTTGTAGCTCTTCCAGCATGTCATGGAAGCCTTATGAAGGCTACTTTGTTCATGCTCTCTGAATGATTCTAAAGCCCTTTTCCAGTTGGAGAAACCCTGCACTTGTTAATGTGTCTTTGCTGTTTCGGATATGATGCTTGCCAAAGAGACGACAAGAAAAAGCAGAATGCAGAATTTCTGGATACAGAATACCCAAAGCCACTGAAATCCATTTAGCCAATTCTTATTAAAAGCTCTCTGCTGTGTTCCAATTGGGTAAAGGTATACTGCTGAAGCTTCACGTGTTTTGGACCTGTCTGCAGTGTTCCTAGATCATCCCTTTCACCTTCTAAAGCCTCTTCTTCCTTGCTGACTCATCTAAGACATGGTAAAATAGTAAGCTCAGCTCTATTATTGTTTAAATAGTCTTCACTTAACGGCATGATTTTTGTGAGAATAGATTAAAAAAGGTGAATAAAGAATCTATAATAACAAAAAAAAAAAAAAAAACTTCACCCATTCTTCCTGCACATATTACATTTTTATAGGCTACCTTATTCTTACTTTATACTTACACTTACATATATAATACACACACAAAACACTAAAAGCAGGATAATTATAAACACAGGGCTCTATACACTTATATTTTTGAAGGAGCACTTACACAGAACTTACAAATTGCATAAATAATCTTATGAGGCTAATGTATCAAATATAAAATTTGGAATACAGAAATATGAAATTATGAAAAAAATTAGAATGGTACTTTGCCACTAGATGGCGGGAAGCCACTCCCTTAATGAGTGAGTCGGTCAGTCATTTAATCAATGGATTAGTTTCGAAACAGATGATTCATTCAGAAAAAAAAGTAAGCAACTGTTTTTTATGAATGGGTCAGTGAATCATTTACTCAAGCAAATTTATCAGTAAACACCGCTGTGTGTTGCTGCAGAGCACAACAACATGCTTTGTTTGGAACCATTTTCCTTTGCGAAATGTGTCTTTTTTTATTATCTTGTTTATTGAATTTTTGCCCTGACACGAAAAGTCTGCCACAGACCGTGCTAACCAAACATTATAACCGCTCTGTGTGTGTGTGTCCTAAAGACTGTGCTGCGCAAGCGTTAACTGTTAGATGTTCAAAATGTAACGTTAAATCAGACACAATTTAAAACCGAAAAAGAAATATAATACTATGATTAAAAGTTACAGATACCTGAAGCTGTTGTTTCTTGGCGTCTAAATGTTGTCTATTCTTTTGAAGAATTTTGAAATATCCATTTCAATTTTCAAATAAAATTGATCTAGTAAAATACTACACGCCAACAAACCACCTGGCTCCAAAGATCTCATATCATTGGCTGGATCGTACAGACGCTCATCGATGGTTGGCCAGTTTACATGGTCAGTCAGAAGCACTAGACTCAGTGGGCGGTTTTTGGTGTCGGGTGTGAATGACAACGGCGTAAATTGACAGACACTGTAGACGTGAGAGTCGAGAGATATTTATTTATTTTTTTTTATTTATTTAAATTCTAATATAAATTACTTTATTGGGCTAGAAAACTCATTGATGGCATGGTGGTAATAAAAACATTCGGAGCTTTACTGAAAACATTCGGGGCTCCAGCCCCCTTAGCCCACCCCTAACGCCGCCCCTTATGTCTACTACTTCATAATGTTCTTTAATGGCACACCATCCAGTTCTCCAAAACAAGTTGCTAAATATTTATTTGATCCTAAAGAACACACTACAAGTCTTTAATGTGCAATTATTTGCTCTATGTTCAATTTCTACCACTACTGTATTCTATGGGGTTCTTCAATGGTACACATTCCAGTTCAATAACTTTTGAAAGGAGGGTCACACCGCTCCAAAACAAGTTGCTAAATATTTATTTGACCCTAAAGAAGACACTACAAGTCTGTAATGTACAGTTATTTGCTCTATATGTTCAATTTCTACCATTACTGTATTATATGGGGTTCTTCACTGCGACACCTTCCAGTTCAATAGCTTTTGAAGAAAGATACTGACTTACCCAGTACATATTGTAAAATATTAATTTTACATTAAATAACACACTACAGCTTTTAAATGTACTATTATTTGCTCTGTGTGTACATTTGACACTGCAAGTATGTTGCATTTGATTCTTCTATCATCCAGTTCATTTACTTTCAAAAGAACATGGTGGAAAATCTTAATTTGGCCCTAATAAACATACTATAACTCTTTATTTTGCAATCATTTGCTTTATATGGTCAATAACTACTCTTAACCTGTTGCATTGGTTTCCTAAATAGTAAATTATTCAGTTCAATGGCTTTTAAACGGCTCTGTGGACTGTTACAGAGCATGGTGGATTATGTTTATTTTAACTTGAAAGAGAGGATAAAGGGCGGCTTATGGTCAAAACGTTTGATTGATGAGGGTCATAAAAGACATCTGTTTTGTACACCTGTTTGGACCCCCCCCCACCCCTACCTGTACAGCCCCCCGTGTGTGACCTTTTTATGAACCTAAATGGAATTTGGTGGGGAGGGAAAAGTGTTTTTGTGTGTGGGGCCATTGAAAACTGTTCAAAACTATGTGCTTTAAAACTTTAAAATGTGAAAACGTGAAAATTGGTATAAGGGAAGTTTTTATTAAGGTTTTACATACACAATGTATTTCAAGGAAAAGATTATAAACATAGACGAAATAGAAACAGTGTAATGATCGTATTTTGTCCCCAGAAAAGAGTAAAAAAGGTTCAAGGTATTTAAGAGTTGTTAAAACAATTTAAAAAGGTGTTAAATTTGTTACAAATTAAATAAAAAAGAAAACTAGGATACTGATTATCTATCTATCTAAAATAAACAACACGTGAGTCAAAGTTTGTAACATTACAATTTAAAAAGATGTTAGAGTTTGTTAGGAGTTAGAAAAGAAAACTAGATTAGTGGTTATTTATTTAAAACAACCAACCCAAACAAACAAAAAAGCATCAGATACGTGCATTAAACAATATGTTAGAGTCAAAGCTTGTAACATTACAATTAGTGTTAGAGTTTATTAGCAGTTAGAAAAGAAAAGAAAACTAGGTTACAGAGTTTTATAGCATTTGTATCTTACCTCAAACTAAAACAAAAAAGAAGCGAACGTAAAGCAAACGGTAGTTTTTCAATGTTACAAATCAGGAAAGTTAGTGTTTTTTCACGTCTGGTGAAAAGTTAAAACAAAAGAAAAAAAGAGGTATGTATTTACGCTGATCTAAAAGAAAATGCATCAGACGCCGTCATTAAAACACCAGCACAAGATACTTGTCAAAAACAATGTTGTACTCTACCACTAACTACAATTTTAAAAACCGAGACTTTGTTACTGACGGCGAGGTAAACAAAAAAGAAATAACACCACACAGCAGAGCTTACGACGTCTCCGGTGGATCGACCTCACGCGCCACTGTCAAACTCAGAATGCGCTCATGAGAGCATGGGTCAGGCCACGCCTACAGCCCTGCCCCTCTAACGATAGAGAAGACAACCAGTGCAAAATAAATGTAAATATATGTTAAAAGAATTTAAAGTAACGTTTTTAATAAAATATACACCATTTCTTAATTGGTGAAAACGTTCTAGCTGTTTAAAAACATTAGACCAATGTTTTTTTAGACTTTAAAATGAGGTTAGTCTATACGATTTTTCATCTAAACAAAAGTTCTTGTTGGAAAAAAAAAAAAAAGTGTTGTTTTGTTTTTATTTTAATTACCCACTCACACTAATCTAAGTCTAGTCTAAATCTAGACTAAATCCTTTAATATGTCTTTTATTTTGTCAATATTAACTTCTGGAATTAAATTTTACATTCATAAATGTAAGTTTTTCAAAACTCCCCCACAATTAGTGTTGTTTAAAGAGGAATTTGTAATGTTTTTGGAGACGTTAAAAAGAATGAAAAGTCCCAAAACAAGATTTTTGTATACTTCATTTGAGGGCTTTGGTTTCTTAATGTGAACACCCACTAACAGTCCCCCTAACACCTCCCTAATAACGCAGGCCACAAAGATAGATTTAAATGTATGTTAAAGAATTAAACAAAGTAACGTTTTTAATAAATCGACATCAGTTCATAATTGATGAAAAACATTTTAACCTGTTTTTAACATTAGACCAATGTTTTTACTTTTAAAATTAGGTTAACGTATACGATTTTTTATTTTTTTCGGCGTCTAAACAAAAGTCCTTGTTGAAAAAAAAAAAAGTGCTGTTTTCTTTTATTTTAATAAGCCACTCACACTAACTTTATTAGCCTAAATCCTTTAATATGTCTTTTATTTTGTCAATATTACCTTCTTGCTGGCATTGCCATATCAGTTCAAAAATCGAAAACATGCGTATAGGCATACAAAAAGCTAATGGAATGAAATGTTTTTTTGGGAAATTTCTTTGATTTTTCTTGCCATAAGACTTGTTTATCAGTTTGAAATAGACGTAGAATGTCTAAACTTTTACAACATTACATGAAAATATAAAAACTAAATCACAAGTAGTGCATTGAAACGCGCCTGGTGTCTGGGGGACTGTGTGATTACTGGAGAGCGGCCATATCAGCGAAAGGTATTTTTAAAAGATTGTAAAACCTCTAAAGGTTTTCAGGGATTTGCAACTCAATTGTAAACTAATTAGTTTTGAGGGGGGTCTGGCACTGTAAATGGTGGTGCTGAGGGTCAAGCTAAAGCTCGACATTTTGTGTTCAGCGATCAAAGGGTGACAATTTAAACTTTCCATGACGTAGACCCTGTGGAGCGTTAAGGTTAGCTGAAAGTTCATTTACTGGTCATAAGGATGTGAGATCTATGATTGTTTTAAACAAGACAGACTATGGTATATAGGAAAATGTTGTTTATTTTTAGTTTATTTTAGCTACATTTATAAGTTACATTTATTTTTTATTAACCCGTAGAGTTTTTTCAACCTCAACATAATTGTACTGAGAATGCAAACAATGGTACACAAACACAAGCATACAATCACAATCACAAACACACACACACACACACAAACAAACAAACGTAAACATACAGAAAACATGAAACATGCACACAAACAAAACACAAACATACCGACTAAAAACTTACAATCAACACAAATATACACCCAAAACGCAATCAAGTACCACAATATACAAACCAAACAAACTAGGTCACAAACACAAACATACAAACATAAACATACTGTACAGACAAACATACAAACATAAACCACAAAACACAAGCATACAAATGCAAACATACAAACTAAAAATTACAAACAAGCATACAAACGTAAACAGCAAACACAAACATACAATTGCAAACATACTGTACAAACAAACATACAAACTAAAATTAAAAACAAACACAAAATTTATACACTCCAAACTCAACAACAAACGTACACAAACAAAAGCATACAAAACATACAAAAATAAACCACAACACAAGCTTAACAACTCAGTTTCAAAGATACAAATAAAATTACAAACAAACACAAATATATCCCCCAGACTAAAAAAGTTGGGGTTGACTACAAACATACAAAAAACAATAACTGGGCGTCACAAACACAAAACATACTGCGCAAAAAAACAAACACTTTTACAAACACATACACAAAAACACAAACATACTGTAAACAAAGTAAGCATGGCACAAACGTAAACAGCAAACTGGTTCAAACATACAAATGTTGTCTATGATACAAACTAAAAATTACAAACAAACATACAAACGTAAACAGCAAATTTACACAGCATACAAATGCAAACATACAACTAAAAATTACAAACAATCATACAAACATAAACAGCAAACACAAACATACCTAATGCAAACATACAAATAAAATTACAAACAAGCATACAACACAAACAGCAAACACAAGCATACAAAATGCAAACATACAAACACAAACTAAAACACAACAAGCATACAAACACACCACACATGCAAACATACAAATGCAAACATACAGAAAACATGAACATGCAAGCAGACAAACACAAATATAACCCCAGACTCAACCAAGTACCATAAATATACAAACAAACACAAAACTAGGTCAACAAACTCAAACAAGTACGCAAAAAACAAACAAAACAAACTATAGAGTCACAAAACACAAACATAAAATGCATACTGTACAAACACAAATATACAAACGAAACCACAAACACAAGCATACAAATGCAAACATGTAAACTACAAAAAATTAAAACATTACAAACAAATGACTCATACAAAACGTACACAGACAAACAAACACAACATACAAAACTGCAAACAAACTGTACAAACAAACATACAAACTAAAACTTGCAAACAAACCCAAATATACACTCCAAACTCAAAACAAGTACACAAACATACAAAACACCACAAAACTAGTGGCACAAACACAACATACAAACATACACAAAAATGTAAAAACAAACACAAAACGTAAACAGCAAACACAAACACATACAAATGCAAACAACAAAACTAAAAATGTACAAACAAGCATACAACGTAAACCACAAACGCAAACATACAAATGCAAACATACAGAAAACATGAACATGCAAGCAGACAAACACAAATATTACACTTCAAACTCAAAACAAGTACATAAATATACAAACAAACAAACTAGGTCACAAACACAAAAAAAGACCTATATTGGATTGAAAATGAGTTGTCATAAGGTTTCTTTGAAACCAAAAGTGCTTCTTAGATACAAGGGTTGCTACAAATGTCTTCTCACAGAACTTTTACAACAGATTACACTTTCTTTCTCACTTTTAAAATTGGCATTGTTAACCATGCTGTTTAAAATAGTTTTTAAAAAAGTATTATTTTTTTAGCTTTCAGGTCGGATTCATGTCCGCACTCAAGTGTTTTTTAGTAATAGTCCTGAGACAAGTGAAAATAGATGCCTGAAAAGACTTTTCTCTTTAAGATGTTTTTAATGACAGACTAAATGCATTAGATTGTTTAAAACAATTGAGTTTATGCATTTTTCTTGAATATGTATACAGTGACCGATGAGTACATGAAGTAGAAGAAACACATAACCTCATAAATGCATTGTGGTTGATGTTTAATCAATTATATAAAATAAGACTTAATTGATATATCATATCTTACTATCTTTTCAAAACACAATAAACATTCTTATGACTTTTTAAATGCGAACAACCGGTTTTGTTGGAAATTAAAATAAAATAAAATAAATAGATGAATAAAAACATAGTGTTATGGTTCATAGTTAGAATCCTTATAGTTTGTAGTAAAATCAGATATTTAAGCTAAAACATTTCTCTTTCAAACACTCTCATGCACCACACAGACACTCCTCACAGACTGCCAACAAGGTCCTTAAGTTTTGTTTTAACATTTAGCTGTAGCTGAGACCCTGATGGAATTATTTTACGCACAGTTTTGGGAAGGTTATAGATTACAAATTACCCTATTTAAAATCTAAAGGGTACTGTAACTATTTCGATTTCTTTAAAAAAGTAATGTAACTGATTACATTTGATTACATGTTTTAAGACTTTTCTAAATATGTAATGTTTTCAACCGTTAATCTTTTGAAACATGTAAACCGGCCAGGTTAACTTTAGAGTACTCAACAGCTAATGACTGTCAGACCTTTCAAAATCCTTCATCACTTAAATTAGGTTGTGATAATTTCTTTTTAAAGCACAACCACCACAAAATCAGATTTGCTCGGAGATTGTTCTGAGATTAAATACATATTTAAAAACACAACAAGATAGTTTAATAGCTATGATACTGTTTTGAAATCAAGTTTTTGCATAGCTATGACAGGGAAAGCACCCGGCATCTAACAACGGGTTGGTAAAACAGTTCAACTTAATAAATAAATATACATCACCCAAGAAGAAAATAAGCGTGTGTCCTTAACTCCTGAAACATCTGTGTCTCATATTTTAGAGCAGTCAATGCAGTTTATGAAATATATCAATTAAATCTGCACGTGTGTGAAAAATATTCAGATGTAACCCTTCTTTAATCGTTAACATTTTCATAATTAACTGCGATTTAATTATATATTTTTTTCTCAGTAACTGTAACTGATTACAATACATTTATTTTGTAATCAAATTACATAATTTAGCTATATGTAACTAGTTGCTCCCTAACACTGTTTATGCATTATTACAATAATAGATGGTGAAAGAGTTCATTAACCTCTTTAACGTTAAAAATTAGGACAATATCACTTAACACTAGTTTGGCAAACAAGGGTTTTCTCATAAAACAAGCCAGACCAAAGAAAATTATTTGGTTTCAGGAACACACGAATCCTAACGCCAAATGATTCACAAGATCACATAACAACGGTTGTTCTATTACAACATAGCCAACACTTCAAGCCTGTTTTAGCACATGTATATCGTATTATTCTTGAATATAATCATCTAGTCTAAATATGTTTTAACAATTATTTTTGTTTTTGTTTTACAAAGGGGGGGTTCAATTGAACACGTTTAACTAATACCTCATTCAAGCGCTGTAGACCTTCAGGTCAGGGAACTACAATACCCAGCATACACCCCAGACTTCAAACATGGCCGTCGTGGATCCATAACCCAAATTACTCATACCGTAAATGGCTGTGCTCTAAATCATTGGTCTTCTGATTAAACGCATGCTCAGATAATCTATATAAAAAGACGCACATTCCTCACTTCTTCTTAAAAAATAATCTCCTTCCATGTTGTGATGTTACAAACCCATTTTTGTGAACCGTTTTAGTGATGCAAAGTCCGATTCACTTCTGCAAAATGAATCATTTGGACAGTTCGGTTCAATGAACCGATTCAATGAACCGAATCATAGGCTCCTTAAGTCATCTCGCAGTTATGTCAGTACACATTTTTTTTCTTCTAACAACTCAGTGTCATTTTATATCAGTGAATCATTTAAATAAAGTTAACTGTGTGAACACATATTGGTGGTCATTTTCTTTTGTTCAATTAAGCTGATGTTTGTGGTCGCAGTTTTTAGTGCACCGATGCTTTGTTGTTTTTTTTAGCTTAAATATCAGTTTTTTTAGTCGGTTACAAAAGTGTCAGGTATTAAGTTTTATTTGTATTTTTAACTAATTACGATAGAGTTACAGGTTTCGGGTATTTGGGTACGTGCAAGCGGTGAAAACTTAAATGTGACAGTAAATAGTGTGACAGACGAAAAATAATGTCAGTAGCTAAAACTCAAACGTCCTCGACCTCAGTGTCATCTTTTAATAAAATATACCAGAATTGAAAGACCTAAGACAAATTACTGTAGGCACTAAGTGTTCATTAAGATGCTGAAATGAAAATACGCGTACAAATATTCCATTATTACAATAAGTAGCCTACAATATACCCTATAACAACACAATAGACCTGCTAAGTACAACTAAATTGCTAGAGTTGTGAGATATAAACGCAATTTTTTCATAGCGTTACACTTGTTGGTTTTAGCTATGGGACCTACCATAACTTTGTTAGCTCTAAAGGGTTTGGGGTTGTTTACCAGAAGTCATTAAACATTGGTCACACCTAAGATAAGTTTCACTCAAGTCAGTCGTAATATTTTGGTTTTGATTACAATTTTGGATAATAATTATAATTTTGTTTCTTGTATTTTGCTATCTGATATCAGCTAGGGCCTCTTTAATGTTAAGTAAACGTCTCGAATGAATTTGAGGTTTAAAGCAATATTTTAATAAACAAATTCACAGAAATATTGACTTGTATGAACAAAGAGGCCCCGCTGACGTGACAGCAAAAACTAGGAAACAAAATGTATAAGGCCCTAAGCGTAAGACCAAAACAATTACAATTAGGTGGTAAAATAAGATAAGAATGGTGAAATTGTGGTAAACAAATTCAAACAGAAAGAGCTAACAAAGTTATGGAAACATACCGTTCTGGTTTCAAAGTGTAACGCTATTGAAAAACATTGCGGTTTATATCTCACAACTCTAGCAATTTAGTTGTACTTAGCAGGTCTATTGTGTTGTTATAGGGTATATTGTAGGCTACTTATTGTAATAATGAATATTTGTACGCTTATTTTCATTTCAGCATCTTAATGAACACTTAGCCTACATAATTTGTCTTAGTGTCTTTCAATGGTATATTTTATTAAAAGATGACACGGTGGACCGTTTGAGTAGCTAACACGCTCGTCTGTCACATTTACTGTCACATTTAAGTTTTCACCGCTTGCACGCACCCAAATACCCGAAACCTGTAACTCTATCGTAATTAGTTAAAAATACAAATAAACTTATTACCTGACACTTTTGTAACCGACTAAAAACTGATATTTAAGCTAAACAAACAACAAAGGATCGGTGCATAAAACTGCGACCACAAACATCAACTTAAATGAACAAAAGACAATGACCACCAATATGTGTTCACACAGTTAACTTTATTTAAATGATTCACTGATATAAAATGACACTGAGTTGTAAGAAGAAAAATGTGTACTGACATAACTGCGAGATGACTTAAGGAGCCTATGAATCGGTTCATTGAATCGGTTCATTGAACAGAACTGTCCAAATGATTCATTTTGCAGAAGTGAATCGGACTTTGCATCACTAAAACGGATCACAAAAATGGGTTTGTAACATCACAACATGGAAGGAGAGTATACACTACAAAAAGTGAGGAATGTGCGTCTTTTTATATAGGTTATCTGAGCATGCGTTTAATCAGAAGACCAATGATTTAGAGCACAGCCATTTACGGTATGAGTAATTTGGGTTATGGATCCACGACGGCCATGTTTGAAGTCTGGGGTGTATGCTGGGTATTGTAGTTCCCTGACCTGAAGGTCTACAGCGCTTGAATGAGGTATTAGTTAAACGTGTTCAGTTGAACCCCCTTTGTAAAAACAAAAACAAAAATAATTGTTAAAACATATTTAGACTAGATGATTATATTCAAGAATAATACAATATACATGTGCTAAAACAGGCTTGAAGTGTTGGCTATGTTGTAATAGAACAACCGTTGTTATGTTATCTTGTGAAGCATTAGGCGTTAGGATTCGTGTGTTCCTGAAACCAAATAATTTTCTTTGGTCTGGCTTGTTTTATGAGAAAACCCCCTGTTTGCCAAACTAGTGTTAAGTGATATTGTCCTCATTTTTAACGTTAAAGAGGTTAATGAACTCTTTCACCATCTATTATTGTAATAATGCATAAACAGTGTTAGGGAGCAACTAGTTACATATAGCTAAATTATGTAATTTGATTACAAAATAAATGTATTGTAATCAGTTACAGTTACTGAGAAAAAAATATATAATTAAATCGCAGTTAATTATGAAAATGTTAACGATTACAGAAGGGTTACATCTGAATATTTTTTCACACACGTGCAGATTTAATTGATATATTTCATAAACTGCATTGACTGCTCTAAAATATGAGACACAGATGTTTCAGGAGTTAAGGACACGCGCTTATTTTCTACTTGGGTGATGTATATTTATTTATTAAGTTGAACTGTTTTACCAACCCGTTGTGCTTTCCCTGTCATAGCTATGCAAAAACTTGATTTCAAAACAGTATCATAGCTATTAAACTATCTTGTTGTGTTTTTAAATATGTATTTAATCTCAGAACAATCTCCGAGCAAATCTGATTTTGTGGTGGTTGTGCTTTAAAAGAAATTATCACAACCTAATTTAAGTGATGAAGGATTTTGAAAGTCTGACAGTCATTAGCTGTTGAGTACTCTAAAGTTAACCTGGCCGGTTTACATGTTTCAAAAGATTAACGGTTGAAAACATTACATATTTAGAAAAGTCTTAAAACATGTAATCAAATGTAATCAGTTACATTACTTTTTTAAAGAAATTGAAATAGTTACACTACCTTTTAGATTTTAAATAGGGTAATTTGTAATCTATAACCTTCCCAAAACTCTGCGTAAAATAATTCCATCAGGGTCTCAGCTACAGCTAAATGTTAAAACAAAACTTAAGGACCTTGTTGGCAGTTTGTGAGGAGTGTCTGTGAAAACTGCGTGGTGCATGAGAGTGTTTGAAAGAAAAATGTTTTAGCTTAAATATCTGATTTTACTACAAACTATAAGCATTCTAACTATGAAACATAACACTATGTTTTTATTAATCTATTTATTTAATTTTATTTTAATTTCCAACAAAACCGGTTGTTCGCATTTAAAAGTCATAAGAATGTTTATTGTGTTTTGAAAAGATAGTAAGATATGATATATCAATTAAGTCTTTTTTTATATAATTGATTAACATCAACCACAATGCATTTATGAGGTTATGTGTTTCTTCTACTTCATGTACTCATCGGTCACTGTATACGTATTCAAGAGAAATGCATAAACTCAATTGTTTTAAACAATCTAATGCATTTAGTCTGTCATTAAAAACATCTTAAAGAGAAAAGTCTTTTCACGCATCTATTTTCACTTGTCTCAGGACTCTTACTAAAAACACTTGAGTGCGGACATGAATCCTACATGAAAGCTAAAAATAATACTTTTTTAAACTATTTTAAACAGCATGGTTAACAACGCCAATTGTAAAGTGAGAAAGAAAGTCTAATCTGTTGTAAAAGTTCTGTGAGACATTTGTAGCAATTTGTAGAAGAAGCACTTTTGGTTTCAAAGAAACCTTATGACAACCCATTTTCAATCTAATATAGGTCTTTTTGTGTTTTGTGACCTAGTTTGTTTGTTTGTATATTTATGTACTTGTTTGAGTTTGGAGTGTATATTTGTGTTTGTCTGCTTGCATGTTCATGTTTTCTGTATGTTTGCATTTGTATGTTTGCGTTTGCTGTTTACGTTTGTATGCTTGTTTGTAATTTTTAGTTTGTATGTTTGCATTTGTATGTTTGTGTTTGCTGTTTACGTTGCTTTTGTTTGTACAGTATGTATTGTATGTTTGTTTGTGTTTGTGACCTAGTTTGTTTGTTTGTATATTTATGTACTTGTTTGAGTTTGGAGTGTATATTTGTGTTTGTTTGTAAGTTTTAGTTTGTATGTTTGTTTGTACAGTATGTTTGCAATTGTATGTTTGTGTTTTGCTGTTTACGTTTGTATGCTTGTTTGTAATTTTTAGTTTGTATGTTTGCATTTGTATGCTTGTGTTTTGTGGTTTATGTTTGTATGTTTGTCTGTACAGTATGTTTATGTTTGTATGTTTGTGTTTGTGACCTAGTTTGTTTGTTTGTATATTTGTGTACTTGATTGAGTTTGGGTGTATATTTGTGTTTGATTGTAAGTTTTAGTCGGTATGTTTGTGTTTGTGTGCATGTTCATGTTTTTCTGTATGCTTACGTTCGTTTGTGTGTGTGTGTGTGTGTGTGTGTGTGTGTGTTTGTGATGTGTGATTGTATGCTTGTGTTTGTGTACTTTGTTTGCATTCTCAGTATGATTATGTTGAGGTTGAAAGATCTACGGGTTAATAAAAATTATAAATGTAACTTATAAATGTAGCTAAAATAAACTAAATAAACAACATTTTCCTATATACCATAGTCTGTCTTGTTAAAACAATCATAGATCTCACATCCTTATGACCAGTAAATGAACTTTCAGCTAACCTCACGCTCACAGGTCTACCTCATAAAGTTTAAATTGTCACCCTTTGATCACTGAACACAAAATGTCGAGCTTTAGCCGACCCTCAGCACCACCATTTACAGTGCCAGACCCCCCTCAAAACTAATTAGTTCACAATTGAGTTGCAAACCCCCGAAAACCTTTAAAGGTTTTGCAATCTTTTTAAAAATACCTTTCGCTGATATAAACGTACCAGTAATCACACAGTCCCCAGACACCAGACGCATTTCAATGCACTACTTGAGATCAAATATTTAGCCTTTCGTGTAAAGTTGTAAAAGTTTAGACATTCTATGTCTATTTCAACTGATAACAAGTCTTATGGCAAGAAAATCCCATCTTGATTTTACCACATTCATTCCTGTTTAATATTTGTATGCGTTTACATGTTTTAACTGATATAGCAGTGTGTAATGTTGTAAAAGTTCAGACATTCTACATCTATTTCAACTGATAACAAGTCTTATGGCAAGAAAATCAAAGACTTTCCAAAACATTTCATTCCAGTTAGCTTTTTGTATGTCTATACGCATGTTTTAACTGATATAGCAATGCCGGAAGTTAATATTGACAAAATAAAAGACATAATAAAGGATTTAGGCTAATAAAGTAAGTGTGAGTGGCTTATTAAAATAAAAGAAAACAACACTTTTCCAACTTTCCAACAAGGACTTTTGTTAAGACGAAAAAAATAAAAATCGTATAGGTTAACCTAATTTTAAAAGTAAAAACATTGGTCTAATGTTAAAAACAGGTATAATGTTTTCATCAATAATGAACTGATGTCGATTTATTAAAAACGTTACTTTGTTTAATTCTTTAACATACATTTAAATCTATCTTTGTGGCCTGCGTTATTAGGGAGGTGTTAGGGGGACTGTTAGTGGGTGTTTTTTTATTTATTTATTTTTTTTTTCAATGCTTTGAACATTAACACAGAAAGACATACATTACTGGTAGATTTACAAATACTGACTGAGATTACACTCAATTTTCGTTCACACTCTGTACATCATAAAACAAAGAAAAAATAAAATAAATATAAAGAAAAAGTAGGGGAGTAACAGATTTTCACATTAAGAAATCAAAGCCCTCAAATGAAGTATAAAAAAATCTTACTTTGGGACTTTTCATTCTTTTTAACGTCTCCAAATACATTACGAATTCCTCTTTAAACAACACTAATCATGGGGGAGTTTTGAAAAACTTACATTTATGAATGTAAAATTTAATTCCAGAAGTTAATATTAACAAAATAAAAGACATATTAAAGGATTTAGTCTAGATTTAGACTAGATTTAGACTGTTTTAACTGATAAAGCAATGCCGGAAGTTAATACTGACAAAATAAAAGACATATTAAAGGATTTAGGCTAATAAAGTAAGTGTGATTGGCTTATTAAAATAAAAACAAACAACACTTTGTTTTTTTCGACAAGAACTTTTGTTTAGACAAAAAAAAAATCGTATAGACTAACCTCATTTTAAAAATTTATTAAAAACGTTACTTTGTTTAAAACAGGTATAACGTTTTCACCAATTAAGAAATGGTGTATATTTATTAAAAACGTTACTTTGTTTAATGTATTTTAACATACATTTAAATCCATTTCATGCTGGTCTCTTCCTCTATCGTTAGAGGGGCATGACTGTAGGCGTGGCTTGATCGAAGCTCGACTGAGTTCATTCTGAGTTTGACAGCGGCGCGTGAGGTTGATTCGACGGATAAGCTCTGCTGTGTGGTGTTATTTCTTTTGTTTAACTTTTTTCTGCCGGCGTGACAAAACGCTAACTCTTCCTGATTTGTAACATTGAAAAACTACTGTTTGCTTTACGCTCGCTTCTTTTTGTTTTAGTTTGAGGTAAGATACAAATGCTATAAAACTCTGTAACCTAGTTTTCTTTTCTTTTCTTTTCTAACTGGTAACAAACTCTAACAACTTTTTAAATTATAATGTTACAAGCTTTGACTCTTGTTTAGCGCACGTATTTGGTGCTTTTTTGTTTGTTTGTTTGTTTTTAGATAAATAGCCAGTAACCTAGTTTTCTTTTCTAACTGGTAACAAACTCTAAATAGTTTTTAAATTGTAATGTTACAATCCTTGACTCTCACGTGTTTTGTTTTTTTTAGATAGATAGATAGATAACTAGTAACCTAGTTTTCTTTTTATTTAATTTGTAACAACTTTAACACCTTTTTAAATTGTTTTAACAACTCTTAAATACCTTGAACCTTTTTTACTCTTTTTCCGAGTACAAAATACGATCATTACACTGTTTCTATTTCGTCTATGTTTTAACCCTTTTCTTGAAAACGCATTGTGTATGTAAAACCTTAATAAAAACTTCCCTTACACCATTTTCACGTTTTCACATTTTAAAGTTTAAAGCACATAGTTTTGAACAGTTTTTCAATGGCCACCCCACACACAAAAACACTTTTCCCTCCCAGCCAAATTCCATTTAGGTTCATAAAAAGGTCACACACGGGGGCTGTACAGGGAGGGGTGGGGGGTCCAAACAGGTGTACAAAACAGATGTCTTTTATGACCCTCATCAATCAAACTTTTTGACCATAAGCCGCCCTTTATCCTCTCTCTTGAAGAACATACTACAACTCTTCAGTGGACAATTATTTGCTTTATATGTTCAATTAAAACTATGTGTTACAATGGTTTTCATCATTGACACATTACACAGTTCAGTAGCTCTGAAATAGACTAATTCTTCAGGGACAAACTGTAAAATGTTTAGCTAAATTGAAAGAACATACTACAACTCTTTATTGTACGAGTTATTGCTTTATATGGTCAATTTATGCTCCCAACGTGTTGCATTGGTTCCTTCATTGACACCTTACACGGTTTAATAGGTCTGGAAAAAATAGATCAAGTCATCCAAGGAAGATGGTAAAATCTCTATTTAGTCTCAAAGACCATGCTACAAACCTTTATTGTACATATTTTTGCTTTATATGTTCTATACCTATTACTGACATTTTGTATGGGTTTCTCCATTGACACATGATTCACTTCAGTAGCTTTAGAAAGAAGGGTCGTAGTGCTCCAGAACGAGTTGGAAAATGGTTTATTTCACCCTATAGAGCATACTACTCTTCAATGTACATATGTTTGCTGATTTTTATGTTCCAGTTGTACTAGCCATGTGTTGTAGTTGTTTTTTTTCTTAATCACACATTATCCACTTCAATAGGTTTTGAAAGGAGTGACCGACTGCTCTGAAACAAGTTGGAAATCCTTATAAGGAGTTTACAAAACAAACTACCATCCAGGTTTTCTTGTCTTTTCATCTGTTTTTGTAGTTTTGTGTGATACAGAGTTGTGATCATTATAATGAGGTATACAACACTGTTGTCCAGGTGTTGAATTAACAAAGATAGATTATTCTGTTTTATGTTTATGTTGTTCTCTGTATTCATCTAACATTAAACTCACTCAATATTATAATCCATGCTTACTGATTAATATTTAAAGTGTTGCAGAATTGTCAGTGTCCATGGTTCTGAATTTTTCATGTTACTTTAAAATATTGGTTTTATAGATTTTGTAATTTGATAAAATGCATAAAATGCATCGCTTTTTATAGCTGCCCTAAAATAAACTCAGTATAGCCTACCTACCACAGCACAAAGATCTGACATCAGATCCTTTTTGTTAATGGAAATACTAACATTTTCACAGCTTTTAAGCAAGCCTTGATAGTGTGATGATTCAGCTGATTGCCATTTTTGGCCAACATGTCATGGAAGCAAGTTTTTAGATGCAAATCTGCATGCTTTGCTGAAATGTGAATATATGTGTGTAGTGCACCAGCAGACAAGGAGACTTTTCAGGAACTAACACAAAAAAGTCCAGTGCTACCAGATAAGGAGGCTAAGACAACTACCAGACATCCTGCTTGGCCAAAATAGGTGATCCCAGCACCCAGGAGAGGGTATTTTCATTGGTCCAAAAGATTCACCTTTTCACCCAATCCCCCCTTTTACTTTCATTCTAATCGCATCGGCTAAGTTTTGATTTTTGTCCAGAGTTGTTTTTTTTTTTTATGCAATACATGCACAAGTAACATAACAGTGTATTAATGTAACACACTAAACACTAATGAAACTCAAAAATCTTTATATCTTTAGGGTGTAGAACATACAAATAATAAGCCTAGCAGGGATATAATAATTTTTTACTCAGAAATTTCTAGTGACATTTTGTTTTGGTTTCTTCAATGACACATTAACCAATTCAATAGCTTTTAGAATTCTTCAATGAAGATATATTTTATTCAGATGCTCAATTTCTACTAGCAGTGTGCTGTGTAGATTTTTTTTCTGTGCATATCTTTTTTTTTTTTTTTTTTAAGTGTAATAAAGACTTGGGATCAATCCAATAACAGTGCTCTCCAGGTGTTGAATAAAGAAACTGGATATTATCTTTTACATCCTGTAATATATTTTCTTTTGATTTAGAATTGAATTTCAAAATGTCATAATCTATTTGCATTGATTGATGTTTTCATTACTGAAGAACTGTCCATTGTACTGAACCATCATATTATTAAAGAGACTTTAAATCAAACAGGATAGAACATGACATTAAACAGGATGTATATTGGGATAAATACATCAAGAGCTTTTGGTAGAGGCTCATTCTGAACCAACTTAAAGTTGAGACCATTCATGACAGTTTTTATCATATATGACTGACATTTTATATAAATTGGTGGTTGGCTTTTTAAATTATGTTAAAGTTTAATTGAACATAAGTTTCATAGGGGATTTTAACAAGACAAAGACCTTTAAATAGGCCTGAATTTTCTGAAGAAATTGTTTTTAATTGGAAGTTTGGGAATAACAATACATATTCATTCACATTTTTTATTTATTTATTTTTTTAACTTGCACTGTTTTAAGCAGGCCATGATAATATGGATACTCAGCTGAATGATTTGGGACACAAAATCATGGTAGCACATTTTTTAACTGTATGCTTTGTTTAAACGTGAGCAAATGTGTTTGTACTAATGTGAGACAATTGCTCCTCTGTCTTCCTTTTTCTTTACTGATAATAACCTACTTTTTAACTTTATCAGGCTCATTTTTTCGAAAAAATAAAATAAATCTGTACAAATGATGGTGTCATAATGGTCCACACATTGGTTGATGTACTTTTTCTTGCAATTGTCAAATTCAACTGCAAATACACAAAATAAAAAAAAGATTCAAACTGAGCAATGTTGAAAAGTGTCCTTTTCGTGTTTAATAAGGGAAAAAAAAGTGTGTTTAATAAAGTAAATTATTAATAAAGAATAAGGAAAAATATTACTCTTTACCTAAACATAGCACTGGAAATTTGCAGGGAAAATGAAAAACTCATACATTAAAGAGTTGTAATTTGTTCTTTTAATTTATCTAAACATTTTACAGTTTGTCCCAGAATAATTAGTCTGTTTAATCTAGACATATTGAACCGTGTAATGTGACAATGAAGAAACCAATGCAACAGATTGGGAGAAGTAATTGACCATATAAAGCAAATAATACACTGAAAACGTGTGTTATTTAATGTAAAATGAATATTTTACAATGTGTAATGGTTAAGTCAGTGTCTTTCTTCAAAAGCTATTGAACTGGAAGGCATCTCACTAAAAAAAAAAAAAAACATAGAAAACAATGATGGTAGAAATTGAACATATAGAGAATGCCTTCCAATGCATATATGCACCAAAATGAACTCAAAAAAGACTTCTAAATGGATATCAGTCCATTGCTTAACTCCATATCATTTATGTAACCGACACATTTGATTTTAATGTTTCTAATCACTTATTGTGTATGTCTTTTTAAATAACTCTTGAATAGCTTAAGGGATCATATTCATGTTTAGTATGTGTGTGTTCGAATATTCTTGCTTGAAACGTTTCTGACCATCAGTTATTTGTCAAATGTATCATATTCTTGTTATAGGAATCATATCCAAATTATACCCTTCAAGAGCGGGAAAATTCGGACCACGAGCTTGATAAGATAACATATGATTTATGAATGGGGTGGGACAAACATCGCAACACCCTGAGAAAAGACAATATCTAATTGGTCAAGACAACATTTGAGGTGTGGCCAAAAGGCCAGTTTAAATACTCAGGACACCATCAAATTTTGCTTTTAGCTTTGCTTGTAGTTTAAGCTTTTAGTCATGCTTTGTCATCACTTTTAGCGTTCTTTGAGTGCCGTTCCAGCGTGCTTCGGCCTGCACGCCTGCTGCTACTTAGCCACGATGAGAAGAAACACCACCTAGTCTCGTCAAACTTTACTTCTGTTCTTTTACTTTAGTTTCTTTTCTTTTCCGTTTGGAGAGTGCGTGTTCTGAGTTAAGTTTTGTAACGCCGTGTCTCCGAGTCTGACCTCGAGTGCCCGTACAACTTCAGCCAGCCCACAACTCCACATCTTCAGCCAACGCCCAACCACGGGCTTCCCAAGACGTCACTTCAACGACTACGGAACTTCCAGCCAATCAGCAACCTCGGGAAACCCCCTTTTCAGGGACAACAAAGGGAACCCCGTTAACAGGCAACGCAAGTAACCTCCAGACTCACATCTGTACTGGTGTTATCTAATATAATTTTAACCTCATTGAGGAACTCAGTGCGAGGGTTAATTAAGTGGATTAATGGTTGTTCATGTCTATGCAATTTCACGTATTGCTGTAAACTTGGGATTCCACATTTTCATTCTCTTAAACTCATTCTTCCCTAACTTTCTATCTTCCTGCAACTTGTGTGAATGTGTGAGTGCGTGTGCTTATGTGTTAGATTAGTTTATATGACTTAGATTTATCTAATAAAGCCTTATTTATATTGAAAAGAGAAGTATCTTGTGTTTTGTGCTCACAAGTTAATGTCTTAAACTGCCGATCTTGTTACTGTGCTAATTAATAGTGTTTTCACTATACTTTGGATATTAACATCCAGCACAGATTTAATGTTAAACGGCTCGTTCAGTGAATCGCTGGCCGTTTCAGTGATCAGCCGTGAAACAGTGATTCTGTCCTTTAAAATCTTAAATGATTCCCTTTGAGCTAAATTGACCTGTTTCCCTTACAATAGTAATGGTAGAAATTGAAAATATAGAGCAATTAATTGTACATTAAAGACTTGTAGTGTGTTCTTTAGAGTCAAATAAATATTTAGCAACTTTTGTAGCAGTGTGACCCTCTTTTCAAAAGTTATTGAACTGGAATGTGTACCACTGAAGAACCCCATAGAATACAGTAATGGTAGAAATTGAACATATAGAGCAAATAATTGTACATTAAAGACTTGTAGTGTGTTCTTTAGGATCAAATAAATATTTTTTTATTTTTTTATTTTTTTTTATAGATTTATTAAACATTCATTCAAAAATACAAGTATGATAGAACATATGCCAAGTAAAAGAGCCAGGGGTTCAAGGATGACCAAACAATTACAAATCAAAAAAGAAAGAGTAGAGAGAGAAAAAAAAAATACAATAAGCTAAAATAAAAAATAAGAAAACTTATTTTTCATTAAAGATGATAGTCAGATAGAGATTATACAAAAACACCAAAAAGTGAGCATACATTCAAAGTTTCAGTTGCCTTTTTGTTACTGGAAGTAGATAAAGATTTAATGTAGATTTTAATATCTTTTTGAAAATAAGAAAAGTGGGGGGTAACTTTCATAAACTTGCATTTGTGGATAAAATATTTTGCAAGCAAAATAACTAAGTTGCAGAGAAAGTAAACATTTCCATATTGCTTCTCAAAAGTGAAAATTCCCAACAAAACATCCTTAAAAAAAAGCTCAAAGTCATTGTGTATGAAGTTTACAATGAATTGGCAGATATCTTGCCAAAGTTTTCTTATGTAAACACATTGCCAAAAAAGATGCAGGACAGTCTCTGGTTGTGAGTCACAGAAAGTACAGTTCACATCTATGTTTAATTTGAATTTCGACACAATAAATGTTTTAACAGGATAGTACTGATGAATGAGCTTAAAAGAAATCTCTTTAACCTTATTTACCAATAAATACTTGTTAGGAGGCGTCCAAACCTTTTTCCACAAAATATTTTTCACTGATCTATTCCATTTTGAAATAGCGTGAGGAGTGTAAACACAGTCATTAAGAAAAAGAAAAGCGAATATTTCTGTTATTTTTCAGTGTAGATTTAAAACATATCCCACCTACATACGTGTCAACTGGGTCTGGGAGAGGCATTTCAGAACTTGTCAAAGCATTGTTATAGCCCTTAAATAACATGATTACACCATTCGCGATAGCACCAAATACAGTGGCAAACTGTTTTGGAGTAACAGGAAACTTATAGTGAGAAAGAAATTCTTGATAAGTAAACAAGTAACCACTCTTATGAAATAATTGACTAACCCGATTGATACCATTCTTAAACCAGTTTTCAAAAAATAGGGACTTATGTTTATAACAGATATTCTTATTATTCCAAATGAAGTAACTAGTTGGAGAAAAATTGTGTTTGAAAATCATAGACCATGCCAAAAGTGCTTGTTTGTGGAAATTAGAAAGAGCAACATGGATCTTCTCAATACTGTAGTTACATAATAATAGAAAATTCAAACCTCCCAACTGTGAAAATATATACTCTGGTATAATATTCCAAATACTGAATGGATTTTTCAAGTAATTCCTCAACCAGTTGATTTTAAAGGTATTATTTAACGTTGAAAAATCAACCAAATTAAGACCTCCGTTACTGTAGCTGTTAGATAGAACAGATTTTTTGATGTAATGCATCTTATTATTCCATACAAAGTTACATAATTGTTGATCAATCTTTTTACACATCGCTTTATCAGGTTCTAAAGAGATGGCTGCAAATGTTAGACGTGAAATCCCTTCTGCCTTGGAAAGGAGTATCCTTCCTTTTAGAGACAAGTCTCTCTGAAGCCACTGATTGAGTTTTCTTTTAGTTTTCTCTAAGATGGGCAAGAAGTTTAATTCACATCTAAGTTTTGGATTTTTGGATATTACTATATCCAAGGTAGGTTATTGCCTCTTTGACTTGGATATTACATATACTGGAAACAGAGAGTTGCTTAACTGGCATCAATTCACATTTGTGCATATTAAGAAGAAGCCCAGAAGCATTGGAGAACATTTTAATAGTATTAAGAGCTAAAGGAATCTGGTCTGAATTTTTAAGGAAAAGGGTAGTATCATCAGCCAATTGGCTGATGATGATTTCCCTTCCCATGATACTAATCCCTTGCAAGGTACTATTCTTAATGTGACTGGCTAATAATTGAGTAGTCAATATAAACAAATATGGTAAAATAGGGCACCCCTGACGTATTCCTCGTTGCAGATCAAATCTTGGAGAAGTACCATACTTAAGCTTAATTGAAGAGTTACCATGAGCATACAAAGTTTTAACAGTTTTAATGAACAGGTCCCCGAAACCAAATTTTTCTAAAGGTTTAAATATAAAATCATGTTCTATTGAATCAAAGGCTTTGTAAAAGTCCAGAAAAAGCATATAACTATCATCCTTCACTAACTCTGAATAGTCTAACAAATCAAGAACCAACCGAATATTATTTGAGATGTGTCTGTTTTTTAGAAAGCCTGATTGTGTTTCATCTATTACATCCTGTAAAATAATTTTTAACGTTTTGCAAAGATTGTAGCAATAATTTTATAATCACAATTTAAAAGACTGATTGGACGCCAATTGTCTATTAATAATAAGTCTTTTTTAGGCTTAGGGATGAGAGTTATTAAACTTTGAGTTAGGGTAGGGGGGAGATTTTCCACCCTAATGCTTTCATATGTAACCTCTAATAAGAAAGGGGCCAAATCTTTTGCAAATTTTTGGTAAAATTCTGAAGTAAGGCCGTCTATGCCTGGTGATTTATTAACTTTTAAATATTTGATTGATTCAAGGACCTCAGATAACGTAATGGGACGATCACAAAAATCTTTGTCAGGAGCACTAATATAATTAATATTGTCTATAGAGTTCATAAAGGATATAGTGCTGTCATAACAGAATTGACTGCTATAAAGATTCATATTGAATTCAGAACAATGTTTGCCAATTTCTTTTGGGTCTTCAGAAATAGAGTTACCGATTTTCAACTGATGAATATTATTTTTATTTAGGGATTTTTCCAACCTAAAAAAGTAAGCCGTATTTTGTTCTCCTTCTTCAAGCCAGCGTCTTCTGGACCTTACGAAAGCACCTTCAGCTTTTAATTTATAAAGTTCATCCAATTTGTGCTGATGCTCGAAAAGACTATTACTTTCCTCCACAGATAAGCTATCAGGGCATTTGGATGATAGGTATGCAATGGTTGAAATTATGTTGTCTTCTTGTGCTCTTTTGAGTTTAGCAACTTTACTACAATAACTTCTGAAAAACTTGCCCAATTCAAATTTAAGCAACTCCCAATTTTTGCCATAAACGCGTTCTGCTTTAGCTTTAGTCCAAAATAAATTAATTAATTCCTTTACCTTAAGAGTAACGGTTTCATGCTTAAGTACAGAGCTATTAAGTTTCCAATAGGAATTATACATTTTAAAAGACGACATTGGCTGTAAATCAATATGGATTTGTATTGCTTTGTGATCAGTTAACGGAGTAGATAAGATATCAGTATTCAGATTGTCTTCAAGTGTACGGGAAACTAACCATAAATCAATTCTCGATTGCTTCGACCTTGACTTATTACACCAGGTAAAGGCTCTGGTATGAGGGTGCTTAACTCTCCACGCATCAATCAGATCAAATCTTTCCATCAACATTTTTAGCTTTACATTTGTATTAGTACAAGAACCAGGAGGCCATCAGTCAATTATATTATCTAATGTGATATTAAAGTCACCACCCAAGAGTAGAGGTCGACCGATATATCAGTCGGCCGATATATCGCGCCGATATTTGTCATTTTTTAATATATCGGCATCGGCCGATATCCGTGTTTAGTAGCGCCGATTTAAATTCAGGCACGTCGGCGGGCAGCCCCACGTTATTGGTGCGGTGGAAAGTGCTGCTGCCGCATGTGAAGGACCCCAAGCCAAAACTTTTGGAAGATTCAACAACAGTCCTGAGAGATAAAGGTAGTCAGAGAATTTCACTCTGTAAATGAGGTGAAGTAGGTAGCAGTTCTCACAAACACTGCAGCGTGATCGAGGGCTCCGTTACTCCGCCCCGCTCACAGACAGCACCGTGCTCGGAGAGACAGCTGTCCTGGAGCAGCACAGAACGGTGAATGACATTTGTTCGGAAGCATGGTTTGATACAGACAATAGCCAGGTTTCCATCCAACTCATTTGCATTTAGGGATGTGAATATTTGATAATTTCCATGATCGATCGTCGTTTAAATTAACAATCAATGAATAAGCTTAATGCTGCAAAATGCGTCTGCAGCGGTATTATTATTATTATGTGCAAAAGCCACTCGGAAAAATAGCTTTCTCACCCGAGTTAAAGGGGTTTTAGTCTGAATAAAATGCTAGTAGCAGGACTGTAAAATGAATATGTGATTATGATCATTTGATAAAATGAAGGGAGCGCGCTGTACATTTGAGATCATTTTACTTTGTTGACTGTTTCCCGTCAAGGAGACCGCTGAATGCGCCTCTTTCAATGGTTTCGTGGTGCTCGTTGTTGTATTTTAAAACGCAATTGCAATGTTTTCAAATGACACTATAGTATTAAAATTAAAATTATCCCAAACGTAACTGTGGCGCTTGTGGCTGTGCTGCGAAATCAGTGAACCGCTTTTTTCACATTAAACATTTTATGCGAGTATTAATGACCAGTACTTTATTTGATCCTGTTCTGCAAAATGTTCGATTTTGAATTTTTGCATTCCGGTAGGCCCTTTTTGTTTTTTTTAAAAAATCCTGCATTTACAGTGCATTAGATCGTGACAATGCGTGCGTGCAGACGAGGACGAGCGCGCGCGGGTTTGGTAGATGTATTTGGAGGTTGTTGCTCACGTCTCGTTCTGCACATATCCAAATGTTTCCATATTCGCAATGTATCTGAATGTTAAACTTGTTAATAATGATAATATTTTTAATTTTTCTAATGTAAACTAGACGTAAAAGATCATCCTCTTCGCATGAGCAAAAACGTCCTTGGCATAACAGCAGAGTGGACCGGTATACTGCGGTCTATTTAAACTGACCAGTGTAACATTTTATATGTTTGGTTGACTGTACTTAATCTTAATAATCAACAGACTGCGATGTAAGTTTGAAGTTAGAATGCACTTTAGATGTTCTGTGTTATTTATACCAAAAACAAATGTTGCTGGTTGCTAATGTGTTTGCAGCACTACTATTATTTATTTTTTATATTTTTCAGTTTAATTGATTTTTATTTATAAAATTTTATTTCTTTTATTTAAATGTAAATTTAAGTTTAAATTTATGTTCCAACAAACTTGAAAAAGTCTGCTTGATAAATGCTCTAAAACTTTTATGTAAATGATTGACTTTTATTTATATATATATATATATTACCTGTTTTATATATTTAATACTTGGACAGTTTATTGATTTGTTTGGTTAACTTTAGATATTTTTTTTTATTTGTAATACCGTGCAGTGCACAGAATTAAGATTCGAGAGATGGTTCAAGTCAGTGCTCAAATGATGATAAGTTTAGAAATGTTGTGCATCCACTTATTATAAGTGTGACATTTTAGTATGCAAATGAGGGGGAAAACTTCAAGATATCGGCCCTAAAAATCGGCCATCGGCTGACCCTGACCTCTAAACATCGGCATCGGCATCGGCTATAGAAAAACCCATATCGGTCGATCTCTACCCAAGAGTATATATGCATCAGGAAATTTGGCTAACCAATGAACAATTTTCTCTTCTAACTTATCTAAAAGAACATTGTTTTCTGTCTTTGAATTGTACCCATAAATATTCATGACAATAAAATTAAAGTTCTGAATTTGAATAACATGACATATAAAATGCCCGTTGGTATCGAAGTCCGTATAAGGAAGTTTACCCACAAATAAGTTTTTGAGTGTACAAACCCCGGCAGACCGTTGAGAAGCATGAGAACAAAAAATGTCATTTTCCCACTGGGATTTCCAAAAAACGCATATCCTCAGAGATGCTGTGAGTCTCTTGAAGAAAACAAAAATCTGTTTTATAATGTTTGGCAAATAAAAAAATGGCTTTCCGTTTTAAATTGTTCCTTAGTCCCCTGGCATTGAGTGAAGTCATTGATAAAGACATCAAAATAACAAGATCTGAATAAAAAGAAGAAGAAAAAAAAACCAAGTCACTTGAACAAGTTCCTTAGAACAAAAGCTTAAAGACAGCTACTAACTGTGGTGAGGACATAGCACTACATCAACTATGACTACTTTGAGGATAAACGGACGAAACATGACTTTTGGCCATCAACTCAAAGCATGACCATCTAGTCCTGGTAAAAAAAAAAAAAAAAAAGAGAAGCCACATCGAAAACTGACAACATCGAAAATTTCATCTTCTCTTCAGGCCCATAATAGTCGTGACAACTGTCAATTAAAACGTTACAGGCAGCAGCAGAGTTAGTCGTCTCCGTGTCAGCAGCCATTTCTTTCTTCTTCGTCGCAGAATTCTTTCTTTTCTTATCAGCTGACATGTTTCTGTATGGACTGTGGTAAACGAATAGCATTAAGCATCCAGTTAAAACGTAAACTGATAAAGAAATGTCCGTTTTATTGCTCAGATTTATTTTTGTTGATGGGCGCTATAACTCAACACCTGTGCTCACGGCGCCATCTTGCGTGCTCTCATCAAATAAATATTTAGCAACTTGTTTTGGAGCGGTGTGACCGTCCTTTCAAAAGTTATTGAACTAGATGGTGAACCCTATAGAATATAGTAATGGTAGAAATTGAAAATATAGAGCAATTAATTGTACATTAAAGACTTGTAGTGTGTTCTTTAGAGTCAAATAAATATTTAGCAACTTTTGTAGCAGTGTGACCCTCTTTTCAAAAGTTATTGAACTGGAATGTGTACCACTGAAGAACCCCATAGAATACAGTAATGGTAGAAATTGAACATATAGAGCAAATAATTGTACATTAAAGACTTGTAGTGTGTTCTTTAGGATCAAATAAATATTTAGCAACTTGTTTTGGAGCGGTGTGACCCTCCTCTGGAAAGTTATTGAATTGGATAATGTGTCATTGAAGAAAACCATAAAACACAGTGATGGTACAAATTGAATATATATATATATATATATATGTGTGTGTGTGTGTGTGTGTGTGTGTGTGAGGTGCAAATGTTTAAGTAACCATCTTGAAAAACGTTTTGCCACTAATTTTTTAACTGTTCACCCAAAATAAACATTCTGTTTGCTGTCATGCTTTGAGTACTTGTCAGTAATCTGATGGATTCAGTACCATGGACAGTGATATTTCTGTAGGACTGTAAACATCATTCGATGCACTTGAATTGTAATATTGTGATATTAAACTTAACTTATAAACTAAGTCATAGAAAAGGGAAACATAAAAGTTTAGCCATTTTTTTTTTATTCAACAACCGGAGTACACAGTTACAGTACAGATGGGTTGGAGACAGAAGATCACAGATAAGGTGGTATTTATTGACACAAGCAGAGGAGGTATGGTAAACAGTGGTATTACGGTGATGGCAGAGATTGAGTAAACTGAATACTGTCCTTGGGATGATGTAGGGTGACGGTCCTGGAAGTAGCAGAGGAGTGGAGACGTAGAGGGTTGGACACACACACACACACACACACACACACACACACACACACACACACACGATAGACACAGAAGGTAACTGGGAATAACTGGATACAGGTAAGTATAGCAATGGAAGTCGGCAGGTAGGTAATCCTAGTTGCGAACGAGACCGGACAGTGACTGTGTGCGTGTGAGTGTCTTTTAAGTGCTGGTAGATGAGGTGCTGATGAGGGGCAGGTGTGTTTGATCAGTACTCAGGTGAGGGAGTGCGCTGTGATTGGATGGGGTTGGAGCCTGGCGTGTCTGTGCAGTTACACTGTTAAGTCATTATCACACTTAAAACCAGAAAAACAGAGGTGAAAAAAAAACAGCAAGACATGGGCTAAAGCATGTTCTGTAGGGTCCAGACAAGATGTTCCAACTTGCTATGGAGCAGTTGGCCCATGCTTTCAAAACCTATTGAAATCAATCATATGCCATTGTTAAAACCAACACACCAACATAGTTCTTGTTCATTTTAAAATAAAAACAGTTGTACAATGAAGTGCAGGAGATTACATGTGATTTTCCACTTATCTGGAATGTTACCAAATTACAGTTCATGTAGGCTACATGTTAATTTTTTTCATTTCCTAAACATCTTTCCAAACAATAATTATAATGCAATTTTTATTGTTGCTAAACGAAAATCTATAGCATTAGAAGATATAATGGGAGTGATATTTGCTGAGTAAGTATTCCGTTAAAACACTACTTGGCCATTTTGATCAATTGTGAAAAAAATGTAGTAGGTTGAGAATCATGTCGCTGAATAGAATTAGCAAAAAATAATTTTATTGCACATTAAATTAGAAAGTTATTGAACGTGGAAGTCCGAATGTGTGAATATAAAACCAACTTTACCGCAGTAAAAAAAACTTTGCCTATTACGTCGGAGCGCGTGCATTTATTGAAGGTGTGGAGATTACTTTGTGAGTTCCATCATGAGGATCGTGTACTCTTTCGTATGATGATGACTGTTAACTATCACTATGGCGTTTGAGCTATTGTCGTATTGCAGCTGGACCTTTGAATTGGTCAGTTAAGCTCTGTTCATCTCATCTTTCTTCTCATCTATCAGTCAGTTTTGACTTTTTGCCTTTGTTTTGAATCGTGTTAACAGCTGCTCATTGCTGTTCATTTATCAATGCCAATATCGTTAATTTCTCTTAATGCCAGGGGTCTAAGAAACAATGTTAAGCGCAAAGCCCTCTTTTTGTTTGTTAAAAACCATGGATCAGACTTTTGCTTTTTTCAAGAAACCCTTTCCACACAGGACAATGTTAAATTTTGGAGGTCCCAGTGGGTCAGTGATATATGGATGTCGCAAGGCACAGAGCGCTCAGCAGGTGTAACCATTTAAAAAAAAAGAAAAGTTTGCTGGTGAAATTCTACACTTTGTCAGTGATCCCAAGGGTCATTTTCTCTTATTAGTGCTTTCACTTGGTCAGACCATCTCAGTGTTATTAAATGTTTATGGGTACAATTCTTCTATAGAAAATACCACTTTAATGGACAATATCAGTGAAAATATATAGTACTGGTTAAATAAATACCCCAATGCGGTTCTTATTTTAGGTGGGGATTTCAATATGGTTTTAAATAGTGATTTAGATAGGTTCCCCCCTAGAGCTGCTTCTGTAAGTCCAATTATGAATAATTTCATGTTGTGTTTTTGTGTTGTTGATATATGGAGAGAAATGTATCCAGAGCAGAGACTCTATATGTGGAGCAGCAAGGACCGTTCTAAGCAGTCCCGAATAGATTACTGGCTCATTTCTCAAAGCCTAGCAAAGTTGTAAATCAGTCAGCATTCATGCTATACCTCTTACAGATCACAGTGCCGTCTCTATTAGGATTAGTCTTTCTGCATCCCTTGATTTCAGCTCATCTCCTTCTTATTGGAAATTGAACAATTCTCTTCAACATTTTGAAGATGTTAAGAATAATATTACATTATTGATTGAGCAGTACTGGAGAAGAGCTTTAGTATTAGATTCATACTGTTGCCAGTGGGAGCTGTTGAAGTTTGAAATTAGTAAATACTTTAGAAAATTCGGTAGTAATTTAGCTAAACTTAAGAGAGCAGAAGAAAATAAGGTGGTGTCTAAAATCGCAATACTTTCTTCTAAACCCCCAGAGTTGTTTTCTGAATCTGATAAGCTTGAGTATGCTGACCTGCAGTCTAAATTTGATTAGATGTACACTTATAGGGCACAGGGTGCTTATATTAGATCTAGACAAAAATGGCTGGAGGAGGGAGAATGTAACACAGCCTATTTTTTCAGACTAGAAAAGAATCGTAAGTAGAAAAGTATTTCGCTAATTGAAACTCTTAATATTGAGGGGACAGTCACTAATAATCCTCAGGCAATCACACGTTTCTGTGCTAAATTTTACAGTAATCTGTATAAAAAAAACATTTTCTGAAGAGGCAGCCCATACTTTTCTGGAGTCTGTTAAAGATAGTAAGACTATCTCAAGAGATGACTGAAATCTCTGTGATAGTAAAATTACTTTATCTGAAGTTAGTAACTCAGTTCTAGAACTTAAAAACAATAAATCTCCCGGAATGGACGGGCTTACAGCAGAGTTTTATAAACAGTTCTCAAAAGAATTTTCTCCTTTTTTACTTAAGGTTTTTGAAGAAAGCATATAGAATGAGGCTCTTCCCCCAACTCTCACTCAAGGCTTAATTACTTTAATTCCGAAGCCTAAAAAAGATTTACTATTAATTGACAATTGGCGTCCCATTTCTCTGCTTAACAGTGATTATAAAATTTTAGCTATTATGTTTGCTAAAAGACTAAAATCTGTATTGGGTTCTGTTATAAATGAGACACAATCTGTTTTTTTTTAACAAAAGACAATATAACAATATAAGGTTGATTCTTGATTTATTAGATTATTCAGACTTGATTCAGGAGGACAGCTTCATTCTTTTCTTAGATTTCTTTCGATTCTTTGGAGCACCAATTTATTATTAATTCATTAGATAAATTTGGTTTTGGGGATATGTTTTGCAGAGTAATTAAAACCCTTTACAATAACGGAAGTGCTTTGATTAAATTAAAGTATGTCACTTCACAAGGTTGTCCCCTTTCTCCCTATTTATTTCTTCTTTGTGTGCAGCTACTGTCAACATTTTTATGTGAAAGTGCGATTCAGGGCATTCGTTTAGCTGATCAAGAAATATTTATTAGTCAATTAGCAGATGACACCATCTTTATTTTTAAGAGATGCTGCCCAAAACCCTATAGAAATGAATTATATAAAACTGTTCTTTGAAGCTGCGGGTCTTAAACTAAACATAAGTAATTGTGAATTAATGTCTATTAAAGATTGTACAGCACTCACTATTTGTAATATTCCAGTTAAATCTGAAATTACATATTTAGGCATTATGATAACTAAAAATCAAGATAAAAGATGTACCTTGAATTTTGATCCGGTTATAATAAAAGGCCAAAGAATATTTAGTGCATGGTTGCAGAGAGACTTGACCTTGAGAGGCAGAATACTGCCTGCTAAGGCAGAGGGCATCTCCAGGCTTACATTCTCTGCACTCTCTCTATATGTGGACAACAAAATTTGTAAATCAGTTGATAAAATCCTGTTTAATTGTGTTTGGAAAAACAAAATCCATTATGTTAAGAAGTCTGTATTAATGAACATGTATGAGTATGGTGGGTTGAATTTATTTGATTTCTCTTCTTTGAACAACACTTTCAAAATTAATTGGATTAGACAGTTTTTGTGTAATCCAAACTCAATCTGGAATTTTATCCCCAATTACTACTTTTCCAAATTAGGCGGTCTCCCTTTCCTATTGATCTGTAATTACAATATTGCTAGAATCCCTTACAATTTATCTAAATTTTACAAACAGGCATTACTTGCATGGTCATTAATCTTTAAGCACAATTTCTCCCCTCACCGGTACTTCATTTGGAACAATCAAGACACTGTATATAAGAGAAAATCTTTGTTTTTTAGTAATTGGTTTGAGTAAAACATTCTGATTGTTTCCCAGTTATTTAACTCAGAAGATCTTCTATTAAGTTACAAAGAATTTTTATGTAAATTTAATTTTCCAGTAACTCCCAAAGAATTCTCCATTGTCATGGACGCTATTCCTAAAGGAGCTGTTATGCTTTTAAGCGACTCATACAGCACTTTATCTATTTCTTTAGACCCATTTGAAATCCCAGTAGGAAAACTATGCTTTTTGTCACCTCCTTAATCATCTAATTATAAGATTAGATCACTTTTTCAAAAGGAGTTTGTAACAACTCCATATGTGTGTATCTTATTGGAAGAATGTGGTTGATCATATTGATTGGAAAAAAGTATGGACTCTGTCTTTGAAATACATTATAACTAACAAGGTTAGAGAAATCTCATTTAAATTGTTACACAGATTTTACACAGCTAAAGTGTTTTTGTAAAGGTTTAAATCAGCCATAGATACAAGCTGTTCTTTTTGTTGTGACCCTAATGAAACTGATATGCATATCTTTTGGGATTGTCCTCATACACAGCTATTTTGGATTGAATTCTCTAATGTTATCAATTGCAGTTTGCTCCAGGGTTTCTCTCTGCTTTTTAAGGATGTACTGTTTGGCTTCTTTAATGTACAAAAAGATAATATTAATGAATATTTTATTATTAACCTATTATTACTTCTTGCAAAATTTCATATTCACCGCAGTAAATTTACTCGTCAAAATCCTCTTTATATTGTTTTTGAAAAAGAGGTTCAACAGTATATCCAAACTATTTAATCTTCCAAGAATCTTAAAGCTTTTAAAACGAATAATTTATTTAATATTTGAAATTTATTTTGTTAAAGCTATTATTTTATATTATTTATTTTATATATTGTTTTTGAACAATATAGCTACAGCAATATACAGTAATATAGCTGCCCACTGCTCTGGGTGTGTGTTCATGGTGTGTTAACTTCTCACTGCTGTGTGTGTGCACTTGGATGGGTTAAATGCAGAGCACAAATTCCGAGTATGGGTTACCATACTTGGCAAATGTCACGACTTTCACATTTTTTCACTTATTTATTGTTGCATATGTCTATAAATGGTGCTTTGCATGTAATGTCACCTCTTTGCACATAACGGTGATATTATCTGTATTTGTATCTTTGGTACCTTGGCATTAATAAAAAAATAAATGTATCTCGACTCAGCCGCTGCAGTTTCTCCAGAGCGACTGCAGGAGAGCTGATGACGACACAGCTGTTTCACGATTGGCCAGATTCACCGCATGACAACGATCATGTGTGTTTCGGGTTTATTCATAGACAGTAAAAGAAATGGACACAGCGATCCCATTGGATTCAACGGAGACAAGTGAAGTCAATTAGAAGCACGCACTTCCTGGGGGTCGAGCGTATTGCGCAGACTCAAACTGAGCTTGATGACGTAGATGTGACGTGAGCAACCTGTCTGAAAATTGTAAGTCTTCTAATAGCTGTACCAAGAGAAATCCGAATCACCCACCGAATCTTACAAAGATGGCGAGTGTGAACAGGAGCAAATTTTGGTAAGTATTCTGATAAATTATTTTGTCATTTTGCATAATCACAATCCCCCCGACTGTCCATACCGTAATTTCATTACTGTGCGACAGAGAGTCGCAGGTTATGATGCAATCGTTAGCCTATTTTTTACAAAAACTGCTTCTACAGGGCCATAACGTAAGATACAAGGTAATGGAGCCTTTTATACATTTTCGTGTTTCTTTAGAAATAATTAATGGACAAATGGAGGTTTTAAATGCCTCAGATGTAAAGTTATTCGCTGTCAAAGTGACGCCAAAATGAATGGGAGTCAATGGAATGCTAACAGCAGGTGGGGGTCCGCTAATCAATGGCGGCGCCCGGGGAAGATTCAATAAAATATGAAACCCTGTCCCCCTGGGTTTATTCCATAGACTGTATAAAAACATGGACGTAGTGTACGTGACATCACCCATAGACTCCTGAAGAGCGTTTTTGAAGCTCAAAGTGTGCAGAGCGGGCCGTCACCATCTTGGCAGCGCGTCGCCGTGCGACTCTCCTCGATAATTGAAAATGGGCAAAAAGGCGGGAGGTGGTTGCTGAAGCCACGCCCTCCTAGTGCAACGGCAGTGTCAGCAGCGGCAATCCACCTGTCACTCAAGTGGCCACGCCCTTAATTATGCAGAACTTTAAGGCTTAATATAATTTAAACGGATGAGTAATAAAAAAAAATTCACCCCCCTCACAGTTGTCATGAAGGGCAAAATAGCTATATAGACCAAAATCATTTTTTGAACCAGGTTTTTTTCTGCTGTAAAGTTGGGCATTTTAACATGGGGAGTCTATGGGACTGACTCCCTTTTGCAGCCAGCCTCAAGCGGCCAGTCGATGAATTATGATTTATAATTTATTCCGAGCGGCAACCTCCCGCTCTCTCTAGTGAAGCCAACAAGGAAGTGACTAAAACTGCAATTCGTCAACTGGCCCCTAGAGGCTGGCTGCAAAAGGGAGTCAATCCCATAGACTCCCCATGTTAAAATGCCCAATTTTACAGCAGAAAAAAAACATGTTTACAGCCTGGTTCAAATTTTTTTGTCTATTTAGCTAATTTTGCCCTTCATGACAGTGAGGAGGGTGTATTTTTTTTTTATAACTCATCCGTTTAAATTATATTAAGCCTTAAAGGGTAACTAAACCCTAAACCAACTTTTTTTAGTTAATGATCTGTAAGAATGGGGCTTTATTAGTGCTGTTCATTGATTCGAGTAACTTTTTTGACATTTGAGCATAAAGTGTTTTAATTCTACAATATATGGTGTAAAAACGTCTGAGTGCTGTCCTCTTCAGGTTGAACGGTGGCTACTGCAGTTGATTTTTCCTTTTGAATGTTTGTGGTGGTACGTAACGTAAGCGGTGGTAGGTGACGTAAGCAGTTTTCAGCTCACCACGCCCTTGGTATGAGCAGAGGTGGAAAGAGTACAAAAATATTCTACTCAAGTAAAAGTACCATTACATTAATGAAATTTTACTTAAGTACAAGTAAAAGTACCAGTCTAAAAATCTACTCAAGTAAAAGTAAAAAGTAGCTCATTTACAATTTACTCAGAGTAATTACATTTTAACAGTGGGAGGGAGGCAAAAATGGGACAGGCCAAGGGTGTCAAACCCAGTTCCTGGAGGGCCACAGTTCTGCACAGTTTAGATATAACCTTAATTAAACAAACCTGATCCAGCTAATCTAATCATTTAGGCTTATTTGAAAACTACAAAACACTGTGCTGGAGCAGGGTTAGAACTAAACTCTGAGTACTGAGTTTGACAGCCCTGGGATAGGCCTATTAATCTCAAACCAGTTGTTTTTAATTAAAGGAATCAGTTATTTAGAATAATAAGACATTTGGGCTGTTACCATGCAAATCAGTATCAACAAACTCATCTTTTCAATGCAGAGGAAATGCAGAAGCTTCATCGGAAGTGGCATTTAGATGTATTTACACACTGTTTAATGCAGGACAAGAATGCATTTAACCTGCAGTTACAAATGCATGAATAATGTTTTGATATACAAGACATATAATGTTGAATACTCATTTGAAATTATAAGAAATTAGTTATTAAAAAAATTACAAGATACTTTAAATGTGAAATTAAATGGCCAGTAGGTGTCAGCAAGTCAACGGTTGATTAATTCAGGAACGAAACACTGTCATGTTGCTCAGAGACAAAACTGTGCTATGGTGGCTGTT
The DNA here is from genome assembly GCF_018340385.1 of Cyprinus carpio. NCBI lineage: Eukaryota > Metazoa > Chordata > Actinopteri > Cypriniformes > Cyprinidae > Cyprinus > Cyprinus carpio. The sequence continues at coordinate 8,251,985 of NC_056573.1, forward strand.
TGGAATTATTTTTTATTGTAGAAATAGAGCAAAAACAGGCAATATGTTGTCTAAAACACAAATCTCTTAATTAACTTGTTTACTGACCTGTTGTAAATATATATATATATATATATATATATATATATATATATATATATATATATATACATATATATACATATATATACATATATATATACTCATGATCATTTTTGGAGGAAAAGACGGCATTCTTTGTGTGATTTTGATTTACTATATGAAATGTAAATATGTAAGTTTTCTGCCCCTATATCTTCAATTTTGTGATCATTCTAGATGCATTTCTACAGACTGAATCACACAGTGAAAGAACGCACTATGCGCGCGCACATCATTAAAACAATTATGATATTATCGCAGACGATATATATCACACACTCCGCACCACTGTCTTTTTGGCTAATTTGTGCAAAACATCTTGCTAAAATGTCAAAGCTTCATTTTAACCACCAATGCAACGATGCAGTTATTTAGCTTACCTCTACATGCTTGCGAAGGGGTCTTGTCGAGATTTTATAAGCTGCTAGTTTGGTCTTCCTAGGCAAGCACAGCTTACACTGCACAATAAAGCATCACTTCATTTCCTTCGAGTTCAACTTCAGAATATGACGGGGTTTCGTTTTCAGCGGTGTCTGCACCACTAACGCCTGTTTTGTCCGCCTGCATCTTTCTTGTGATTTTAGCGCCAATTTGCTCTCCTGCCCATTATTTACTGACGTAGTTTACAGTGAACGATTTCTTTTTTTTTTTTTTTTTTTTTTTTTTTTTTACTCAGTAATTCATGTATTTTAAAATGTACAATACTTAAAACAAAATATACTTAAGTAAAAGTAAAATTACAGATTTTAAAAATTACTTTAAAAAGTAGAAGTAGCCTACACAAAAAAAAATACTCAATTACAGTAACGCGAGTAAATATAATTCGTTACTTTCCACCTCTGGGTACGAGCTACCACGCCCTTGGCAGTATAAAACCATCTTGTTCCGTCAAATCACTGCAGCGAGTCAGATGCCGATTGCGATGCGGGAGTTAAGACCGCAGTTTGAGCTAGCGGCTCGAATTGATATGGCTCAGGCCCTGGCCCTGTGTCCACAGACACCTCGACATCCTCCACTTCAGGTGAAGGTGGGGGAGAAAAGTCCTCTACTCAACGCTCTGTTGCAAAGCTACTTGCTTCACTACATTCACTCTCCATTTTATGACTCTGACAGCAGCTGTCAATTAATCCGTTACTGTGGGTCTCAGGTTCACGCCCCACCCGCTCAGCCCCGCCCTCGGTTCGTCCCCTCGATCTTCGCTGTGCTCTGCCCACTTTTCAGCATTTTTTCAAATATTGCCAGTCGGTGGAGTCAGGCTCTGACCAGGGGTTTAGTTACACTTTAAAGTTCTGCATAATTAAGGGCGTGGCCACTTGAGTGACAGGTGGATTGCCGCTGCTGACACTGCCGTTGCACTAGTTGGGCGTGGCTTCAGCAACCAGCTCCCGCCTTTTTGCCCATTTTCAATTATCCGGGAGAGTCACGCGGTGACGCGCTGCCAAGATAGAGACGGCCCGCTCTGCACACTTTGAGCTTCAAAAACACTCTTCAGGAGTCTATGGAAGACGTCACGGACACTATGTCCATGTTTTTATACAGTTATACATTCTAACCTTTTCAGTTCCAAAAATGGCCACAGATCTGTATTTTTAGAATGGTAAAAGGTTTTTTACATTTAATTATTTAGCAGACGCTTTTATCCAAAGCGACTTACAAATGAGAACAATAGAAACAATCAGATCAACAAGAGAACAACAACGGTATACAAGTGCTATGACAAGTCTCAGTTAGTCTAGTACAGAACACGTAGCCAGGGTTTTTTTTTTTTTTAAGAATATGATAGACAAGAAAAAGAAATTGCAAGTACTAGTATTAGTTGGTTAAGTGCAGGTGAAAAAAAATGAGTCTTTAGATGTTTTTTGAAAATGAGTAAAGACTCAGCTGTTCGAATTGAGATCGGGAGGTCATTCCACCAGCTGGGCGCAGTCCAGGAAAAAAGTCTGTGAGAGTGATTTTGAACCTCTTTGGGATGGCACCACAAGGCATCGTTCACTTGCAGAGTGCAAACTTCTGGAGGGCGCATAAGATTGAACAAATGAGCTTAGGTATGTTGGCGCCGTGCCAGTGGTCGTCTTGTAGGCAAGCATCAGTACCTTGAATTTGATGCGAGCGGCTACTGGTAGCCAGTGTAACCTGATGAGGAGAGGAGTAACATGAGCTGTTTTTGGCTCATTGAAGACAACCCTCGCTGCTGCATTCTGGGTCAGTTGCAGAGGTTTGATAGTACATGCAGGAAGGCCCGCCAGAAGAGCATTACAATAGTCCAGTCTGGAGAGAACAAGAGCTTGGATAAGAAGTTGGGTGACTTGCTCTGACAGGAAGGGTCTAATCTTCCTAATGTTGTATAAGGCAACTCTGCAGGACCGGGTCATTGTAGCAATATGGTCTGGGAAGCTTAACTGATGATCCATCACAACTCCTACGTTTCTGGCTGTCCTGGAAGGAGTTACGGTTGACGAACCCAACTGTATAGAGAAGTTGTGATGAAACGATGGGTTAGGTGGAATCACAAGCAGTTCAGTCTTAGTAAGGTTGAGCTGAAGGTGATGGTCATTCATCCAGCTAGAAATGTCACTCAGACAGGCTGAAATGCGAGCAACTACCGTCGGGTCATCTGGTTTAAATGAGAAGTAGAGTTGAGTGTCATCAGCGTAGCAGTGATAGGAAAAGCCATGCTTCTGAAGGACAAATCCTAATGACGTCATGTAGATGGAGAAGAGAAGTGGTCCAAGTACTGAGCCTTGAGGAACCCCAGTAGCAAGTTGTTGTGACTTAGAAACTTCACCCCTCCAAGACACCATGAAGGATCTATCACAAAGGTAGGAGTTAAGCCACTGGAGTGCGGTTCCAGAGATGCCCAATAAAGCAAAGTTTTCCTAGCAATGACGATCACGCAGTAGTCTAATGAGAAAACAAGGCAAAACACTTACAAACTGCTGTCCTTATCTGTTGCTCGACTGTTTCTTCTGACAAGCGCTTTCAAAACAGCTCGTTAAGTAGTACTTTACTGGCTATGGTCACGCCTCCCTATTTAGCAGACCGAAACTGGCCAGTCCAGCGATAGGCAAACGCAAAACCAAACGCAGAAGAAACAGAAGAAACAGTAGTTTTTACTGTAGTCGCACTGTTGTATTGAGTCACGTTTATCATACAACTCTGATAAAAGTATACCCCCACTTTATTAGTATTTAAATAGTATATGATTATGTTGAACATTATTCTTGAAATGATTCGGCGTCTGTCTGCGGCGCCCAGCTACAACTCAGGACGCTGTTCAAATTCCTGCAGCGCCACAGAGCGCCATCTGCATAGTTTTGTATTAAATAAATTAAGATTTGTTTCAAACCGTTGTTCATAAATTATACCAAGATACCACTGCTGCAAAATCCTACTTAGGCTACATTAGTTGTACAGCTTGAATAAAATGTTAACATATAATTAAATGTATAATAAATGTAGTCCTTTTAATCTTTTATTTATCTCTCGAGACATTTAATACAGTATTTGCAGAGGTGGAAAGAGTACAAAAATATTCTACTCAAGTAAAAGTACCATTACATTAATGAAATTTTACTTAAGTACAAGTAAAAGTACAAGTCTAAAAATCTATTCAAGTACAAGTAAAAAGTAGCTCATTTAAAATTTACTCAGAGTAAAAATTACATAGTTACATTTTAACAGTGGGAGGCAAAAATATGACCAAGGGTGTCAAACTCAGTTCCTGGAGGGCCACAGTCCTGCACAGTTTAGATATAACCTTAATTAAACACACCTGATCCAGCTTATCTAATCATTTAGGCTTATTTGAAACCTACATGATGTGTGCGCTGGAGCAGGGTTAGAACTAAACTCTGCAGGGCTACGGCCCTCCAGGGAGTTTGACATCCACCCATGACTACTAATAACAAAAAACTAGTTTTTAATAAAAAAAATAATCAGTTATTTAGAAAAATAAGACATTTAGGCTGTTACCAGGCAAATCAGTATCAACAAACTCATCTTTTCAGTGCAGAGGAAATGCAGAAGCTTCATCGGAAGTGGCATTTAGATGTATTTACACACTGTTTAGTGCAGGACAAGAATTCATTTAAACTGCAGTTACAAATGCATGAATAATGTTTTGATATGCAAGACATAAAATGTTGAATACTCATTTGAAATGATAAGAAATTATTTATTTAAAAAAAAAAAAAATACTTTAAATGTGAAATTAAAATGGCCAGTATGTGTCAGCATGTCCCTGTTAATAAGTGAATCATTGCGATTGAACCGAATCATTTAAACAGTTGATTCATTCAGGAAGGAAACACTATCATGTTGCTCAGAGACGCAAAACTGTGCTTTGGTGGCTGTGTTTGGAATTATTGTTTGTTGTAGAAATAGAAATAGAGCAAAAATAGGCAATATGGTGTCTAAAACGCAAGTCTCTTAATTAACCTGTTTACTGACCTGTTGTAAAAAAAATAAAAAAAAAATAAATATATATATATATATATATATATATATATGTGTGTGTGTGTGTGTGTGTGTGTGTGTGTGTGTGTGTGTGTGTGTTTGTGTGTGTTATCATGATGATTTTTGGAGGAAAAGACGGCATTCTTTGTGTGATTTTGATTTACTATATGAAATGATATTAATATGTAAATGTTCTGCCCCTCTTCATTTTTGTGATCATTCTTAATGCATTTAAGCAGACTGAATCACACAGTGAAAGAACGCACTATAAATGCGCGTGCACATCATTAAAACAACAATTATGATATTATCGCAGACGATTTATATTGCACACTCCGCACCACTGTCTTTTTGGCTAATTTGTGCAAAACCTCTTGCTAAAATGTCAAAGCTTCATTTTAACCACCAATGCAACGATGCAGTTATTTATCTTACCTCTACATGCTTGCGAAGGGTTGATGTCTTGTCGAGATTTTATAAGCTGCTAGTTTGGTCTCTCTAGGCAAGCACAGCTTACACTGCATAATAAAGCATAAATATGGCCAGGGGTTCACTTCATTTCCTTCGAGTTCAACTTCAGAATATGACGGGGTTTCGTTTTTTAGCGGTGTCTGCACCACTAACGCCTGTTTTGTCCGTCTGCATCTTTCTTGTGATTTTAGCGCCAGTTTGCCCTTCTGCCCATTATTAGGTTGGCTTGAGAAAGCCAACCTACTGATCTGCTATTTAAGCTTCTTATTATGTTGGCTTGGCACAAGCCAACATACTGTTATGCTATTTAAACTTCCTATTATTATTATTCTTCTGAGAATTAATTTATAAAACGCTACTCCTCCTAGGGCTTTAAAGCCACAAGCCCCAAACTTGGCAGAGACCTGGGCCCCGGGGTGTAGTTTTATGCTTTATCTTTTTAGACTGATCAGACTTACAGTTTATTTATTATTAATTTTTATAAGTCAGAAATCTCCCATAGACTCCCATTATCTGAGAAAAAATTGCGCCTCTACAGGACAGTTCCCGGGACTGAGGGAGGAGTCTGCCTTAGTTTCACTTTTAAATCGTTCCTTAAAAATACATATAAATACATTAATTTATTTCACTCTGACAAGCTAAACACAACATACTTGAATATTACAGGGGCCAGGGCTTATTAAAAATGTATATCTGGCCACAGAAGAGAGAGAAAGACGAGAGAGAATTCACCCGCTCCGTTCAGCGAGTGGTCTCACAGCGGGCTCACAACAAACGAATTTATTCTTGTTTAAGACCTTTTAAAAATAAAATATTACAGCGATTGCACACAATCCACCCATTAGAACAAACCAAGAGCTAAAAGAGGGTGTTTTTCAGCTGTTGAAGTTTGAAAATGAACGATTTGCGTCAGCTCTTTTGACAGCGCGAGACGGCGCGGCTTCTCGTGCAATGACACAACGAGCTCACAACAAACGAATTTATTCTTGTTTAAGACCTTTTAAAAAATAAAATATTACAGCGATTGCACACAATCCACCCAATAGAACAAACCAAGAGCTAAAAGAGGGTGTTTTTCAGCTGTTGAAGTTTGACAATGAACGATTTGCGTCAGCTCTTTTGACAGCGCGAGCCCGCGCGGCTTCTCCTGCACTCGCACTACGAGCTCACAAGAAACAAATTTATTCTTGTTTAAGACCTTATAAAAATAAAATATTACAGCGATTGCACACAATCCACCCATTAGAACAAACCAAGAGCTAAAAGTAGGTGTTTTTCAGCTGTTGAAGTTTGAAAATGAACGATTTGCGTCAGCTCTTTTGACAGCGCGAGCCCGCGCTGCTTCTCCTGCACTCGCACTACGAGCTCACAAGAAACCGAATTTATTCTTGTTTAAGACCTTATAAAAATAAAATATTACAGCGATTGCACACAATCCACCCATTAGAACAAACCAAGAGCTAATAGTGGGTGTTTTTCAGCTGTTGAAGTTTGAAAATGAACGATTTGCGTCAGCTCTTTTGACAGCGCGACACGGCGCGGCTTCTCGTGCAATGACACAACGAGCTCGCAAGAAACAAATTTATTCTTAAGACCTTTTAAAAATAAAATATTACAGCGATTGCACACAATCCACCCATTAGAACAAACCAAGAGCTAAAAGTGGGTGTTTTTCAGCTGTTGAAGTTTGGAAAATGAACGATTTGCGTCAGCTCTTTTGACAGCGCGAGACGGCGCGGCTTCTCGTGCAATGACACAACGAGCTCGCAAGAAACGAATTTATTCTTGTTTAAGACCTTTTAAAAATAAAATATTACAGCGATTGCACACAATCCACCCATTAGAACAAACCAAGAGCTAAAAGAGGGTGTTTTTCAGCTGTTGAAGTGTGGAAAATGAAAATGAAGGATTTGCGTCATCTATTTTGACAACGCGAGACCTCGCGGCTCCACAACGACCTCACAACAAACGAGTTCATTCCTGTTTAAAACCTTTTAAAAATAAAATATTCACAGCGATTGCACACAATCCACCCATTAGAAGAAACCAAGAGCAAAAAGTTGGTGTTTTTCAGCTGTTGAAGTGTGGAAAATGAACGATTTGCGTCTTCTATTTTGACAACGCGAGAACGCGGGGCTTCACAACGACCTCACAACAAACTACTTTATTCCTGTTTAAGACCTTTTAAAAATAAAATATTACAGCGATTGCACACAATCCACCCATTAGAACACAACAACGGCTAAATTCAGATTTTTGTGAGCTGGTAAATTGTGAAATTGAATGATTTGCAGCAGTCTCTCTGACGGCTCGAGACTTCAACACTGGCATGGGGAAAAAGTTCTACATACTGAAACTACAGCCTTTTACATTAAAACACTCCAGCGAATCAGTACAAAACAATTAGAAGAAAAAATAATACAGATTAAAATGAGTGCTTGTGAGATATTTTTTTTGTCTTAGGCCAGAAAAAGACTTTGCATCGATCTCCTCGAGTTACAGAGGACGCTGATTCTGGCTTTTCGCTGCAAGAACGGACAAATCATTCGTCTTGGCAGTTTTTTTGTATGTCTATATTTTGTATTGTCAATAGTAAATATTATGAAAACAATAACTGTTGTAATTTTGTCATCATTATATAGTTTTATGTATTATAATTGCAAAATACAATTTAGCAACTCACATAGTTATCATACAACAAAGCACAAAAAAAAAAACTTAAAAATAAACTCAAAAATCATGAAATAAGATACAGAATCAGTAAATTCGATTTTAATGTGAGTATATTATCAGTGAACTAAATCATTAAATATTTGTAATCATTCATAAAATATTGGCCCCTTTTCATAATGATGTTGTTCAGAAATGAAGGCCACAATGCTAATGTTGTCCACACGATGGCGCCACAGGATAGAAAATACTTCAATATATGTTCACAGAATTTAAAAATGTTCCATTTATGTGCATAAATATAAAATGCATATACATGCATTCTATTTTCATAAACT